>NW_023339652.1:465383-472004 GCF_004916995.1 Morone saxatilis | reverse complement strand
TATCTATCTATCTATCTTATCAATGTTAAAGTCAAAGATAGACAAGTCCCTACTCAATGATTGACAAGCACCCAAACTAAGTTCTAAGTCAAGACAGGTAAGGTCATTTTAGAGAGAGTCTCAGTCGGACAAGATCCCAAGACAGAGACAAACAATACCAAGTCCATCCATATTCTGCAATGGCATCAGACTACACAAGGTACCCCAGACCACAAGTCAGACAGACAAGTCCACACCTCTCCCAGCAGACCAATGGGGCACCAAGGACAAGACCAAACACCGCAGCCCAAAACCATGACAGCACACAGCTTCAGCCAGTAAAACCCAGTACTGAAGATTGAGTACCGACAGTCCCATCAGACTGAACTGCAGATTCTCTATTGTTATGGAAATCAAAACCTTTTAGTTCTTTAATTATCAGATTTCAGTGACACTGATTAGAAACAGATGCTGAGGGGAAGGAAATGGTGGTTACAAAAGGAAGGGTCCATCATGTTTATATTAGGTGGTGTGTGAATGAAGTCAGAATAACTACAATGGAACATGGAAAATTAATCTATGACAAAATGATGGCTTCCATTTCATTGTAACATTTGTAAGGAACCACAGACACCATCTAGAACAAAAATAAGGTCAGAACTGATGATGTCCAGTGTGGTAAACACAAATGTGTAAAACCTACCCTCTGAGATGTGCACAGTAAAAGGGCTTCTGGGAATCTGCTGCCCAGCAAAGGTCACATAGACGGTGTGAGGTCCCTCTAGGACGGGAACATAGGTGCAGCGGAAAATACTGTCCCCTTTGTTCTCCAAGACAATCTCCACTGTATCCCTCCGACCATTTGAATCAACAATGATGACGCCTACATCTCCAGCACCCGCCCCTGGTGGACAGACAGAAGGACAACAAGACTCTTAAATACTGAAAGAAGACACTTATTGCTACAGTGTCTATGATAACATGGAAGTTGAAGTTTAAAAGCTTTTATATCTCTGGACAAATATCACTGATTAGGAAAAAATACTGGAAAAACAAAGGAAGGTATGTAAGTATAGAGAAACCTATAAGGCTAAAGTCATGTGTCCCCTACAGGATGCACATTTCTGGGCTCAACAGCAACTCTTTAGCAGCGTTCTTTGTTTACATTTTGAACAGTTTCAGGTTGAGTAGTTCAGTATTCATGAGTTTCAGTTTGAGTGATTACCTGCAGTGTAAATGTCAAAGTATGTAGGTTTGTTGGCCACGTTTCCTATCTGCTGCAGTCCCGGCCCGCGGGCCTGAACTCTGGTTGGGTCGCCCATGGCCTTCGAAACATTTACCATGAAGGGACTTCTGTCGATGTCCTGCCCTGCAAACAGCACCTTCACCTGGGGGGAGCAGTCAGACACAGGCCTGTCAGGGTTTCTGATTGGTCACTAATTAACCAAAACCTTTTTCACCTGTTTCAATTCAATTTCAATTCAAATTCAATTCAGTTTTATTTGTATTAGCACCAATTCATAACAAAAGTAATCTCAGGACACTTTTCAAATAGAGCAGGTCTAGACCGAACTCCTTATATGTTATGTTATTTACAGAGACCCAACAGTTCCCACCATGAGCAGAAACCTCTGACAGACCCCGACTCTAGGTGGGCAGCAGCCTGGAGGCAACAGAGTCACATGCTGCTGCACCCCACCACCAGGCCTGATGGAAGGACGGGAAAGAACCGCTAATGGCCTTCCGCAGTTGATAGCTCTGAAAGCTAATAAGTAGACCTTTGATATTTAAGGGACTTTTCTACAGTACAGTGTTTTTTCTTACTTTATGAAGCCCCTCCACTTTGGGCAGGTAGACCACCGAGTAGGTTCTGTTCTTGTCGTTGTTGGGGATCACTCGGGCCTGATGGACGCAAACAGACAATAAATATCAGTTGTTTTTCACTTTGTTGTGTTTGATTGAATGTAAAATAAGAGTGTGTGTTCCCACCTCCTCCGTGTGTCCCTCTGGATCCTCCACATAAACCAGAACCTCACCCAGTCCAGCCTCCACCGTCTCCACCAGAAACTCTGCTGGTTTCAACACCACGTTACCCCGAGGCTCAATACCTGAGAGACACATGAGAGGAAGTTCAGTTCAAATCCGCCCCCTTTTTGCTCTGTGCTCCAATAACAGCTGAGCCTCACTCCACTTCCTCTTTTCCTGTACTTAGATATGCTATGCTAGTCTAATCTATGTTTGAAAGACAACCACATTTTAAAGATATATATAGTCACATCTTAAGTTAGCTAATGTTAACAAAACACTAGCTGCCTAGTTAGCGTGTCAGCATTTTGGTTAATTGTTAGCTAGCTAGTTACATCTGATAGCTAATGTTATCAAAACATTAGCTAACTAGCTAAATAATTACTGATGTAGTGTTTTTCTAACATTTGCTAACATGTATATATGTCTTTTATCTTTTAACCATCTTTAAAATTGATTGATGTAGACGTGAGATCTAGTTAGATAATGTTTGTAAAACAATAGCTAACATTTAATGTAAATTTACTAAATAGTTAGCTAGTGTTTTGCTAACATTACTAACGTAAGATGTGAATTTATATGTCTCTTTTATCTTCTAACCATCGTCAAAATGTGGTTGTCTTTTTAACATAAATTAGCCTAGCATTAGCCTATCATATAGCATATCTAAGTACAGGGTTAGAGTTGACAGGTTTACAAAATGGGTGGGGCTAAAAGTATTTAGTCTATAAAACATAACAAGATAGTGAAATATACTTGTCTGAAGCACACAGCTGCTTTTCACATGAAGCTAAAAAAACATTAAAATCAGTCAGTTTTTGAATGGAGTTTGGTGCATTTTTGGGCGTGTTTTCCTCACCTGGTCCGTAGGCTTTGGCCCTCTTTGGGTGCAGCGTCTTCGCCCTCAAGGGGGCGCCGGGCTTCAGTTTAGATTTGGGAAACTGAGACAGGTAGGTCATCACAGAGTGCTCGTCCACGTTAGGATCTACGATCTCCTCAGGAGCGATCACCTGAACAGCCACAACAACGAGGGGATGAACACACAACAAACATTTACAGCTGCAGTTTATCCTGAAACACGGACGAGACTTTGAGCCAAAATCACATCACAGAGGCTCATTAAATGGAGGCACACAACATTTAAATGAACAATGTCAAACTGTTTTGCTGGTGTCAGATCTGACTGTACTGAATCCAAAATCATTAATGGAAAGAAACTGGAGGCTGACTAAAGAGAGGAAATCTAACTTAATCTCTTTATGAGACTAACAAGATAAAATAATGGAGGAATGAGCAGCAGCTGGTGAACACATGAAAGTCTGTTAGATGTTAAACAGCTGCTCCTTTAATGGATCCTGTTGTTCATTAGCAGAGCTGGAAGACATTTTTAAACCCAACAACGTCCTGATACTCATTTTAAATTCTTCTATTTGAATTTTAGGACGGCGAGGACCGTTTATTTAACAGCACGACTCAGCATCAAAGCTGTTCAAAGTGTTACGGAGGACATAAAAAACATTAAGAAAGATTTTTAAAAAAATGTAAAAAAAGACATTTAAAAAAAAGCTAACTCGCTACCTAATCTACTTCAATCGTTAGTTAGCCTTTTGCTAACATTAGTTATCAGATGTAACCAGCTAGTTAATGGTTGATGTAGATTACTTAGCTAGTTAGCTAGTGCTGTGGTCCAAAATGCTAATTAGCTCGCTAGCCAGCTAATGATTGATGCAGAGTAGTTAGCTAACGTGTTGCTAACATGTCTCTTTTATATTTTAACCAAAATGTGGTTTTCTTTTCAACATATATTAGCTTAGCATATAGCATATCTAAGTACAGGAATGGAGGAAGTTGATTGAAGCTTGCTCAACTGTGATTGGAGCACAGAGCAAAAGGGGGCGGGGTTTAGGGAGGGTCAATTGTCTTCCTAGCTTCTGATTGGTTATCAGATGTCAGATAGAAAGGAGGAGGTTAACAGTTTCCAGTAATAATCCAGAACAATAACAGAACAAATCTCTCAAAAATGAAAGAAAGTTTAATGAGAGTCTCTGCTGCTCTCGTTAAACAGAGCTGGAAACTCTGACTTTAACTAACGAGGTAACAATCGTTTGTCTCCTGCTGCTAATTTAAACTGCTGGCTGCCAATAGACCACATCGGCATTCAGCACATGTGAGAGGAAAGTTCCTGATGCTGGCTGTCGGACCCCGCCACAACTACTGCTGCTGAAACACTGATTACGCACAAATACTAACATCATCAAATTCCTATTTCTCCTCCTCACAAATCAGAAAGAACAGTTCATCTGGAGTTTGAGTTTTAACAGCCTGAACAGTTGGTGGATATTATATATAATATTTTAAATTACGACTAAAATTAATTTTAAACAATTAATTAACGACGGTTTAAAGGCACAAAAGGGAAGCAAAAACATAACTTTGAATGGATGAGAAATAAACATACACAGAGAAAAATACAATTTAAGCTAATAAATACAGAAATAAAAGCTGCCCTGTTGGGAAAGACTATAATTAACAGTTAAATAACAGTTAACAGTTTCAGTATTTATAAAATCCTGTCTACAGCCCTGCAAATAATTTCCTATATTATAGATTTTCCCTTTAAACTGACCCTGATGAACCAGTTAAATGAGTTTTAATAATAGGACTAAGGTCTAACAGTCCTGATGTTTTCTGTAATTGGTTAACGTTCTTGCGGCTGTGGTTGGATAAATCCAGGTAAAGCAGGTAAATGTTACCTGTGGTACTCCCAGCCAGTCGTCAGCCTGCTGCATGGCCTCTCTGGCGTTTTCCACCGGCTGACTGGGATCCCATGTTTCCCAGTCTGGACACAGACCTGAAGGCAGCACGGAGAGACGGCGCTCGTCAGTACATCTGAAGAAGTTTGAGTTTTGGCAGCAAATGGCTAAAAAGTTAGCTAATCAACAAGCTAATATGAGAATGTGGATCAATATGTTTCAAACAGTGCACATTTCCTGAACACAGACAACGAATCACAATATAAAACATTCTGTGTTGATTATGGCGCTCTCTGTGGACAAAAGGGCTGTTTCTTAGTTAATAAGCATTTCATCTGAAATATCAGACACACCCTGCTGTCCTCCAAAGACTGAATAATAAGAGCTGATAATAAGAGCTGATCACCTCTGTGTTTGGTGATCAATCACCAATAATCAGTCCAAGCCCTGAGAACGTACAGATTGAAGGTTTTACCTGTTCAGAGGAAACAGTGGAGCAGTGAAGTGTTTCCTGTTAACACTGACACACGCCGTCCGTCATAAAACCGCTAAGAGGATTTAACTGATACACTGAGGAGGACAGCTGGTCTTCTGTCTCTGTGAGGACCAGGTTCAGTTTTACACCTTAAAGGGACAGTTCACCCCAAAATACAAAATACATCCTGTGTAACATTGTCCTGATGTTTCCTGATACGATCAGGAAAGACAAATGTTAGCTGTCCTCAGCTGAGGAGGACTCCATTATCTATCCAGGTCCTCGCTGTGAACCTACCTGGGGCGCAGTTGTCCACCAGTGCTCCCAGTGCCTTGCCGTCCCTCCAGTCTCGGTGGAAGTTGGTGATGGGGAGCTGGGGCACCTTGTTCTGGATCCAGCCCAGCAGACGCTGTTTGGGGGTCAGTTTCTTAGCGTCTTCGTCGTCCTCGTCCTCCCACATGGGCATGGAGATGGAGTAGTGCAGGATCAGGGTCCAGATCAGACCCAGGATCAGCTTCAGGTTCCCATCCACGATGGCTTTAGAGTCTGTGGGACAATAAGGACGTGTTTGTTTCAATATCAGGAGTGATAGTGATATTACAGCTGTTAAACTAAAGGTCTATCTCTGTAGGGATCCTTTCCATAATGCTGTCAGTCACTGGGTCTGGTGGGCTTTCAGCTTTTTGGGAAACATGAACGTTTGAACCAAGTTTCATTTCCATCCAATAGTTGTTGTTTCAGACATAATATATATTATATTATATATCAGTGATTTCCTCTCAGTGACCCACTGACAGTTTGAATCATGTGCAGTTCTTATGATGATCAGCACTTTAATTAATAATCAACCATAAACTCTGTCTATGCTCTATTCTCCACTGAGCGTCCACACATTTGTTTTCTAGCGTTCTGCGATCGTCTCATGTGACCCAGTTTCCTGTTCTGTTCACTAACATTAGATCTGCCCGCCAAAATAAAAGTTCACGACTTTGCATTGTTTGTCTTCCAGCTGTCAGGAGACTGCTTTTAATGTGAAAGTTTCATCCATCGACAGCAGAGAGTTGATCTGCTGCAGGATGATGTCATTCTACTCCCGGTCTAAGGAATGAGGTCAGTTTAAATAGGAAACACATGGACACACAGTAACACACTGTAACACATTATAACACACAATAACACATTATAACACACAATAACACACAATAACACACTATAACACACAATAACACACTGTAACACACTGTAACACACAATAACACACTGTAACACACATTATAACACACAATAACACACAGTAACACACAATAACACACAGTAACACACAGTAACACACAATAACACACAGTAACACACAATAACACACAATAACACACAATAACACAGTAACAC
>NW_023339652.1:461155-465283 GCF_004916995.1 Morone saxatilis | reverse complement strand
TGTGTGGGAGTCAAAGGGGGGAGGATGGTCGAGAAAGTGTGTCTGTGTGTGTGTGAGTGTGTGTGTGTGTGTGTGTGTCAGCTGTCGTCACAGTTGGTCTGAAGCATTTCAACCAACAGCTGCAGATCCTCAACAGGCCGACAGCCCCAACGTTACTGTTATTTCACTTTAGATAATACATAATATATCCTACAGTATATTAATAAAACCATTAATAAATCAACAATGTGCATGAATAATTGATATTGTATTATCAGGGACGTTCTGGTGCTTTACTTTGATGCTTAAGTTCTAATCATTGTAATCAAACTGATTGATCGGCTGTTTTGTTGATTCAATCAATAAGTTATTGGAAAAGGTTGATTAGGTTTATTTTATCAGTTGGCTTTGTTTTTACTTTTTAATGGACATACATTATTCTGGAAATAACCCCCCAGTTTGTGTACATTAGCTGAATATCTAATGTTGGATATGAAACTTGGAATAATTCATGTGAAAGTATTTCTGTAACATCTGTCCCATAATTATTCAAAACAGCTGTTTCATTATTTACTAACATATTAGGATAAACATGTGCACTGCAAACACACAGCAGGACTTTCAGCGGAAAAGCCGCCCCCCCTACTGGGGATAACTTTAACTTTTCTCAATCAGATCTGTTCTGGTCGACATTATGATGAGGAAAGCACAATTACTGCCAATAAAATAAAGAAACAGGTTGAAAACTGAGCTTCAATAATAAAATTAATTAATGTTAAATCAATATTATAAGATAAAATATCATTAACTAACGATTAATGTAAATTAGCTAGCTAGTTAACCACTGTTTGATGTGACAATATGTGTCTTTTACCTTCAAACCATCTTGAATAACCTTTAATGTAGATTAGCTAGTTAGCTAGCATTTTGCCCTTTAGAGTATTTTTACATTGTTGTTGTTGTGCTTTTACTGAATACTTGTTTTGTCCAACAAACAGTTTAAAACCCAAATATATATTCGGTTTACTGAGATAAAAAACAGGAGCTTTTGCTTTATAAATAATAATCTGATCAATAATAAACTGATAATCAAAAGTATTGTCAGGTAATTTTCAGTCAGTGACCTATAAGCCTCGGGAACAACCACATCGCATCATACCCGTACTGTTTTTTCATTCAGACGACTGTCGCCATGTTAAACCTCACTTCATCTCCTGTTGGAGCCACCATGAACCTGACCTCTGACCTCTGACCTCTGCCCTGTTGCCACACACAGTTCCTGACTCTCCACAGAGACTGACTCAGTCTGAGGCTTCTGGTACATCTCGGTACGTACAGCCAAGAATGAGCTAATGACAGAAGAGTGCTAATCAACACGTATGCAGATGATACGGTTCTTTACGAAGACGACGAGTGAACGTCTGCAGGATCTAAAAGAAGATGTGGAATGAGTTTGTTTGTTCTTTAACATTTATTTTAAACTCTCTACAAGGTGAAATACGTTCTCACTCTTCAAAAACTGCCCTCAGCTTCAGCTCTTTATACCCGGTCACCTGACTTTGACACTGACCACTCTTCAGTATTCGAGCCAACATGTTGATTATTTTTTGTTGCTTCCCGATGGATCGTTGTGTCTAATCAGAACAAACAGAAGACTTCCTCAGAGCCACATGGTTTCTGCTGCAGGAAACATGAGCTCATCATCTGTCTGGGCTAGGAGGAGGAGGGACGCTGATCTGGATCCGCTCCTGCTGATCTTCAGACAGAGAAACCGACTAATTGGTCTCAGTTAAAAACAGCCTCACATCATTAAAACTGAAACCAGAGACGACTGAAGGATCCTGGCACTCTCCAGGGTTTCAGTTCTGATGGTGTTTTTAGTGGTTTTTAAAAGTCCTGTTGTTGGACCTGAACTCTGTAGGACATTATGGGACACACGTACAGTCTGAACAGAGCTGGAACCAGATGATTAACAGTTAAAACCCCAAATCACAAACTACATTTTCTATCACAGAGTCTCAAAAATATTCTGGTTCCAGCTTCTAAACTGTGAATATTTGTTAGTTTCTAAGTGTTTAATGACAGTAAAATAAATGTATTTGTCACTGTCAGTCGGACAAAACAAGACATTTTATAGACTGATTAATTAAGTAATTAATCCGGAGCAATTAGACCGATTTGATTTGTACCAGTGGCTACACCACTACTGTAGTACAGCTCCTTTAGTTTTACAGTACTAACGACATGTTAGCCAACTACAGCTCATACTCAGGTAATTACCAGCAGGAAGGAGAGATAATATTGTTGAAAATAAAAAGTATAATTAAGGTGAATCTTTCAACCAACAGGTCAAAAAAAGTCTGATAAAACATTAACAATTGTTTTATTTAATTAATAAGAAGCCAGCAGGTTAAACAGACACTGGAAGTTGCCCCATATTAAAATGTTTCTCTTTATATAACTCACCCCTTTAAATTCAATAAAGGATTAAAGTTATGTATAATTAAGGGACAGTTTTAGTTATACTGTCTATGGTTTATATACACAGACATTCAGCAGGTTGAATTTAAGACTTTTTAAGCCCATTATGAATGCAATCTAAGGCCTGTTTTACATCCCTATTGACAATAAAAGTATGAAGGAAAATCAGTATTGTTTCCATCTTGGTTTGACTTTGTAGTTTTTACAGTACAATCAATACTCATTTTTTCCCAAAACATTTAAAAGCGAGACTGAAAAATGTAACTTCATTAATCCAATCCATTTGCAAGAGCTGTCAGAATCTAAGACACTTTAAAGCCTAAACTTCAGTTGAAAGGACCCAGCAGACATCCTGAATATCATCCGTCATAAATGATAAATTAAAACTATTTAAATCAAATAAACCCTCCGTTTCAAACAGTCAGTAACAATGTTCTTCTTTAAAAAATGCTGATGATAGAGTTTGAGAGGCTGATGAATGAAAGGGTTAATAACACTGCTGTGTATGGGGGGGGGGCACATTCCTGTGTGCTGACTGCTACAACACATGGAAACCATTACAGACTGAGAGAGAGACACTGACAGAGAGCAGAGAGAGAGAGAGAGCAGGTACTAATGTTTGTTTTATAGAAGGAACATTACTGATTATTTTATCTTCAGAAACAGACAAAGTTTTTATTTCTGACAAAACCAAAGGAACAAAGAATCCAACAGAAACTCAAAGACAAAGGCTGTGGACTTCATCTGAGCTGCGACCTTTGACCTCAAAACTGCATTATTTTACATTGTTTTTGACTAATCGGGTGTTTTCTCTAAATACTACAATACCCATGAGCCTTAGCTGCTGCTACCTTTGTGCTACATTCACATACTTTTTCCTTCTAGCTGCCTCTTACAACGTGCGTTGCATGCAGTATGCAAACCATTAACCCTTCATTAGCCCCGCCCCCCTTTGTCCTGTGCTCCAATCACAGTTGAGCAACTTCCTCCTTTCCTGTACTTAGATATGCAATGCTAGGCTAATCTATGCTGAAAAGACAACCACATTTCACACAACAAAGCACACATATACAATTACATCTTAAGTTAGCTAATATTAGCAAAACGGTGTCTTCAAAAACAATTAATGTAGATTAGTTAGTTCTAGTTAGCTCGTTAGCTAGTTAGCTAGTTAGCTCCTGTTTTCCTCTGTAGTAAAATGCTAGCTAACGAGCTAACTAGATGGATAACTGCGGATTATATAACCCTTCGTTGATTCAGGGAGGGTTCACGGAGAGGAAGTCTCTCTTTCACACCTGGAAGCTGCCCAGCACCACAGTCTGATCGGCTGCCACTGGGCAGCAGTAAGGGGGGCGGGGCTAAAGGTCACCTGAGTGAGGAGGCAAACACTGGTTCTTCATCCTGCTGGTGCACTACCGAACCTTTAGGCTGACTGAGCTCCATGTGGACGGAAACTCGACTGTTGTGATATTTATCTGACTGATTGATCAGTAAATCGATCGATCAGCGTTACTCTCTAATATTGATATTAGCCTCAGATATCTCAGTTGGTGTCACTGATCTGAAACTACAGATCTGGTTTCTTCACACGTTGTGGACCTACAGCAGCAGGAGGATCGGGGGCCTGTGAGGCCTGGAGGGGGGACGGTGTCTCGTAGGGGGGGGGGG
>NW_023339652.1:460821-461055 GCF_004916995.1 Morone saxatilis | reverse complement strand
TTATTATTATTATTATTATTATTGATCACAGTGTATATTATTATTATTATTATTATTATTATTATTATTATTATTATTATTGATCATGCCTGTTTGTTAACATATTTGAACAATTTGTATTTTATTTTTCATTTTGTAATATAAGACAATTGTTTGATTTACAGTTTTATTTTTAGTATTTATTTGTATTCTTTTTTTCTTTCTCATGAAAGCTGTTTAAATAAAGTTATTATT
>NW_023339652.1:460368-460777 GCF_004916995.1 Morone saxatilis | reverse complement strand
TATTATTATTATTATTATTGCAACCTGTTAGTTTCATTCTAAGAACATTAATCAGTTGATTTACTGCAGATTGTCAATAAGTTGCAGTAATAAATACAAAGATACATAATGTCCAATTTAGTGAACAGATTATTGATTATAATAAAATGTATAATCAATACTTTTACATTTACCGGCTGTATTCAGCTGCAGGGTGTCAGACTGTCGAGGGAGAAATATTCCTGATTCTCATCTTCTGTCGGCCATCCTTGTTGCACTTACAGCGTCTGACCATCGGGTGGCAGTGTTTCAGTAACTATAGGAAGTATCCCACAATTCCTGTTTGTAGTTTTATAACAAGAAACATAAAATAAATGTTAATTGTGATATAAAATATAATAAACAGCTTAATGAAAGTGAACATGAATGA
>NW_023339652.1:455674-460234 GCF_004916995.1 Morone saxatilis | reverse complement strand
TTAGCATTATAATGCTGTATAGCTGTTAAAAAAAACACAGTGAAGACATCAAAGACAATGATAAACGTCTTTTATTAGTCAGTTCATTTACAAGATGTACAGGCCCTTTAACAAAAACATAAAACCCAAACAGACATTAATAATCGATAGAACAGCAGCCAGATGACGACATGCCGGTTTAAAGTTTAGACGTCCAACTAAAAGCAAACGGTTACCTGATACCTGACAGACAGACAGACAGGAAGTAGCCGCTACGATAATCTAGTTTAAAAACAGTCCAATGTTTCGTGAAATCATCTTGTGGTTAGCTTAATAGAGGTTGATGATATAGCTCCAATGCTAACAGCGCTACAATGTCTCCTTTATATTTATATTTCTTCAACATGTAATTCAGACAGTTTGCGTGCTAACTACAGCTACCGGCTATAAAGAGCTTCATTTGCTACCATAACATCAGTTAGCTACAAGCAGATAACGTTTGCATGTCAACTGTCAAATAGATATAAAACTTTAAATAAGATGATCATGCTAGCCAATTTGCCAAAAAAACACCTCCTCTGCTTGTGCTAAGCTAGGCCATCTTTAGCCTATCTTAGCACAAGCAAGACGAGGTGTTACAAATAGCTACCATGACAACTGTAGCTACATCAACTAGCTACAAAAACGTTAAGATGATCATGCTAGCCGTTTTGTGACACAGGCTAGCAGATTCCCCCTGCTTCCAGTCATTGTGCTAAGCTAGGCTAAATACATCCTGGTTTAACACTGGCAAAACAGACCATAATGTAGTTACACACAGTTTACATAATCTGGGATATAACTATTGATTGATCTTGCTAAATTTTTTGTGCTACACTGGCTAGCAGTTCCCCCCTGCTTAAGTCTTTGTGCTAAGCTAGGCTAAACACGTCCTAGTATAACGGCAGTTATAAACATAACATTGATATAACATCAATTAGCAACAAGATAACAAAACATCAGATATAACTGTTTATGTAATAATAGCAGCAGCTACGAACACTTAGCATAGAGTAGGATATGCTAACTGTTCTTTCTAGCTAACATTATTAACAGCTAATACAATATTAAGATTTAACATATAAAGCAGGAACACTTGGAGTTGTTTGAAGGTCATTTTTTTATCAAGCTAGCTTAGCATTTGTTAGCTACCTGCTTCCAGTCTTTGAGCTAGTTGCTAAACTGAGATAAAACTGAAACAAAATGATTTAAAACGTCAGACTTTAAAGCTTTAAGTATAAAAATCAAACAGTCGTCAGTGACTAACGGAAGAACTGGATTACAGCGCTCATGCTAACACTGTTCACTGAGCACCAACGCTACAGCGGCTCAATCTACTCCAATGTTTTCATGCCTCTCTAAATCTAACATGCAACACTGAGAGCTAACGTTTGGATGGACTGATACAGGCGGCTGATATCAGTACGGAGGACTCAGGATGCAGCTATTAATCTCTTTTATTTTCTCAAATCAAATCAACATTATCTGTATCTTTGTGTTTTCTGTTGCTTCTTGAATTAAACAGACGATCATGTGATTATTTTATAATGTTTCAGTTACAAATGAAAATAAAATGTCAGATTTGTCTCTTTTAGATTAACAATTAATCCTTCCTGATTAGCAACTTTATTTTGAAGATAATTAAAAGATAAAATTGACTAGCTAATGTTAGCAAAACCCTAACTCATTAAATAATGATGAAAACTGTTTTGCTAACATTAGCTAACTTAAGATGTGACTATATATCCGTCTCTTTTATCTTTAAAACATCTTCAAAATGTGGTTGTCTTTCCAACATGGATTAGCCTAGCATATAGCATATCTAAGTACAGGAAAGGAGGAAGTTGCTCAACTGTGATTGGAGCAGAGAGCTAAAGGGGGCGGGGCCTAGGAAGGAAACTTAAACACGAACCATCAGGAGATGTTTTATTATATTTATGTGAAGTCCAGGATCGGTTAACGATCCGGACTCTAAAGGAACCTTTTACGTAAAAATAAGCTGCACTGATTCTGGAAGAGAAGATATCAATAAATCACCAATAATCAGTCCATCCTGTTCTGTGTTTCTATGCTGCTACATCATTTTGCAGGACACTGGATAAACCTTGTTGCTACGGTGAAATCAGAAAAATAACTTCCTCGACATCAAGCACCAACCAATAATTAAACTATTCTATGTACAGAATAAACTATTAGCAAGTATTAATAAAAAACTTCAGTTTGTGTGACGTTAGCATGCAGCTTCCAGGAAGAGTTTGTGTTTGTCCTGACAATTTAAAAAAGAAGATAATTAATTAATGAATTACAGCATCCACACTTTCTTACTGTGTGTTCATATTTTACAACATTTCACAAATAAAATGATAAATTACACGTTTTAACACGATATTGACATCAAGACACAAGAGAACAAAGACACAACAGGACAACAACAACCAAATCTACGGAAGCCCAAATACACCACAAAATAATCAAATAAAGACAGATTAAATGTGAGGAAAGACATGAATAAAGTCAAAGTTAGAATATAGTATATAGTATAAGACTCAAGCATCAGATACAAACTAGTTTTTTTTTAATTTACTGAATCAAAATGAACCAGGGAGTCAAAATTATCACTTTTAAAGTAAAAATTATGAGATATTAAGTCAAAAATGACAAGATTCACTAAACCAAAGTTATGGAATAGTCTAGTATGTAAGTCGAAACATTGAGTGAATTTCTTCAGTTAGTGAGTCCAAATCCTATTTGTTTTACTTTAAAATAACTTTGACTTATAATTTAAATTTACCATGAATTTTATTTTTATTATTCTTAATTTCTTTAATACATTTTCTCCTCTTTCATGGAAGATATGGGTGGTAATTATGTCAAAATTTTGACTTATTGTTTTTTTTATTTTTGTCACTCCTAACTTTTTAATCTTTTTTAATTTCATGGCAGAAATTAGCTGCCATACATTACAAACAAAAAACCCTGCCAAAATAAAACTCAACTACAGTCAAATACAGTTTGAGCTCTTCAACCAAACACCAAACATGAATCTGTTTGTCTGTTTGTCCGTAAAACATGCAAGACTCTTAATGACACATGCCACAACACAGGACCCGTTATATTCTAATCAATGTCCCGTTATTAACCACAACATATAGACTCTTTATCACTTAATCATCAAATACTAAATAAATAAATTGAATATTTTAGTTTAAATGAATGCCGCTGCGTCTGTTGTCTTTTGTCATTCAGTGTTTCAGATATTTTGTCCACACTGAAGGTTTTATTTTACTCAACAGTGTCTTATCGCCGGTGCCTGTATTTAAACTGGAATGTCTTTTATTTTGTTAATATTTGGTAAAGATCACATGCAGTCACGTCACAAACCACAAATCAACGAAATAACTGATACTGATTATATTTTCTCATTATTTGGTCACAACTTCATGTAAACATGGATCAGGTTTCTATCAGGAGCCATTAAAAACTGAAACTTGTTTATGTGCAAAAAAAACGACTGAAATATATAAAATATGAACAAAAAAAAGTGTTCATTCTGACCCGTCACAATAAAAGAATATGTGAGACATCTTTGTTTGGTGAATTTTGATGAATACAGAACGGTTTCTCTGCAGCCTCATTCAGACAGGCTTTATCTCCTATCTATCTGTTTCTTATTTTATTCAGAAGAATAATCAATATTTTTAGAGCAATTTACTGTCTATTTAATGTTTAATTAATATATTTAAAGTAGAACTCAAGCAGCAGATTGTTTAGTGGCTCCAAATCAAGAAGCCAGCAGTGAAGGTGTCCCACAGGGCTCCATTCTTGGTCCTCTGCTATTTGATATTTACATAAATAAAAGACAAAATAATTCAGAAATATTCGCCCCAATCAATGTTTTCTTATACACAGCTCTTGCTTGATGAAAATAATAATAACAATAATAATCTCAGAGACTAATATTAATTAATGGCTACTTAGTTCAGGGTTCCCAAACTTGTGCATGTCCTTAATTAATAACCCACTGACAATATTACTTCTGAATATATTTCAGCTATTTAGCTAAATTAGTTAAATAACCACATCAACGCTGACAGTTTATGTGATGTTTTGACTGGCAGGAAATTAGAAAGTTTTTGATATGTTATATATTATAATAAATTCTATTTTATTATAATAAAAAATATTCTATTTTATTTTCAAAACTTTTCCGAGCCCCCAATTTTAAAAAAACAAACTTAACATCCGCACTTGCAAAACTAAATTCTCACCTTTTAAACTCTTTTTTTATTATTCAACTTTTCAAAATTTTATTTCTCTACTTGTGCTGCTGCATCACAACATTTGAGCTTCTCCAGTCTCATTTAAAGTTAGTGACGAGGGCTCTATCCTCGGTCCTCCTGTATTCACTATTAAATAGACCTTTTCAGGAACAATGAGCTTTTTACAGTGGGTACGGAAAGTATTCAGACCCCTTTAAATTTTTCACTCTTTGTTTCATTGCAGCCATTTGCTAAAATCAAAAAAGTTCATTTTATTTCTCAT
>NW_023339652.1:451728-455574 GCF_004916995.1 Morone saxatilis | reverse complement strand
CTTTCCGTACCCACTGTATATAAATCCTGTCTGAATGGGGCTGTTTAAGCTTTACTTTTTCACAACATGCTACTCTTTTAGATCTTAAATAAAACATATTTTTCAAACACTCACATTTTCTACAACATGAACTTTAGCTTTCACCGAAAAACTCTGAAACTGAAAGCAACTCTGGTTCAATCTGAGCTTAAAACTGGCACAGTGAAATCAGTCAACACGAATAATCTCTCATTGGAACGAATGCCTCTTCAAAGGTTAAAAAAAGTGCTATTTAACTTCTGTAGGTGTACAATTGGTTTGGAAATATAAACATACAAATATCTGTAAACGGACAGGTAGGAAAAATAAAGATGATTGATCATTTTCTGAATAGTTTTCTCATGCTACAAAACAAGTTTGTTAAATAATCCACATATAATAATCTTTGGACAAACAAAAAATAATAATAATAATAATATACAGCATTAAGCAGGAGTCAATGTATGAAAACAATCAAACGTTATCTGCTACCGTTGTCTCAACCAAGTGCAAAGTATTCTTTTAATCCTGTACACAAAAATAAGGCAAAGACTTTTAGAGCTGGAACGATTGTTGGACTGATTATTGCACAGTCGCTTATAAATAATATATATATTATAATTATCAAGGCAAAACATTGGCTGCTTTTCTCTGTGTGATATCTTCTATGGAGGACTGAAACTGCCAAAATCTACAATAAATAAATGACACTGTAAATAAATTATGTCATTAAATGCACCAACAATAATAAATAAAGACATTAATATATTAATCAATTTATAAACGTGACATAAATTGATATTTCTGTTTTAATTTGCTTCTGTATTTATTTACCTAGTCAGTAAAAATAATTAATTAAAGCCTATATTTAATATTATTTTTGGTGCATTTAATGGCATTTTTATTTATTGGGTCATTTATTTATTATTATTTTTTTTCTCCATAATTGTAAATAGAATAACTTTTGGTTTTTGGACCAAATGATTAATCAACTAATTGTTAAGTGATTATTAAAACTAATAAAACTAATTGTAAGTTGCAGCTCTAAAGGATTCATGTTTTGGCAAAAAGCTAATGTGGTGATTCTCAAACACCGGCCATCATGAGCCCGAGCTCTGGTCTTCATCCATAAACACTGCAGCAGCTGATTGTATTGATTACTGATATTTCTGATAAGGTCAAACAGCCACCGATCCCACTGCGAATCAACAGCTCTGTCCAAACAAACCGGAGCTGAAGGAGACCAAATACTGGACCCAAACTTCTCATTAATATTTGGTCTTTAAAAGTCCAAAATAACTGGTTTTGCTACACTTTTTATATTTATATTTATTATATTATTACTGACCAAAAAGTGAACATGCTGGAATTTCAATACGTAAAACACATTTGCTTGACTTTTATTAGTTATTATTAACTATTGAGGAAAAACTCAACTAAAAATGTATTTTTGTTCTTTCTGCGTATTTTGTTTTGCTTTTTTGTTGTCTGCAGTTCGGTGATTGGTCACTAGAGGGCAACAGTTACTGTAAACAGCAGAGGAAAATAAATAAGAACATTTAGAGAAGCACAATATTTAAATTGGATCCGGAGATACTTTACGTTTCTATTTTATGCTACTTTATACTTCTAATCCAACAATTTAACTCCACTACATTCATTTAATTTTACATAAAATAAAATGTAACATTTTTATATATTAAACTACATTTACGTTTTCAATGTGACTTGAAGGGTGTTTTGCATTGGAAGAAGTTTTGATATATTAAATGCATTTGACTGATAATTCTTCTGTTTGAATGCAGGACTTTAACATGTAACTGAATATTTGTACTCGTGGTGTTACTGAAGTAAAGAATCAGAGTACCGGCAGCGACTGTTTGTTATTTTAGAAGCAGTGCTTCCAGTTGGACTCTTGGATCATGATGGTGGATGTTTGCTCAGTAAATCAACGCGCTGCTCAGTGACGACAGGAAGAGTCTTTACTTTGTGAATTCAACAATCTTATTGCTTTTCCCTCCAGAACTCACTGACGTCTGTGGCGTTCGGGTGACAACGTCTCGGCGGCGCCGTCCCACTAAACGGAGCGATGCGACAAGCGGACATCAGGACAGCAACATGTATGAGGGCAGCTGGATGGGTGACGGCAATCCCACAATCCCACACTTCCCAGCGAGGTCACTTCCTGTGCGAGCCTCAGGCCCTGGTGAAGCTGGGGACGACCAGAACTACAATGGCTGCCACGGCAACCGCTGCCACCGCCAGGTTCCAGCCTTCAGCGACGCTCTGCTGAGGAAGAGATGAGATAATGTCAACGGACAAACTGAGCCTGTTCACTGCTTTCTGAAACCACCCACAAATAAATATTAAATAATTACTGAGAATTAATATGAACAATTAATTAATATGAAATAAATATGAAATAGTAATTAAACCCCAAAGCAACTATCAATATATTGGTATTTAGCAATGTTGAATGTTTTTGATTGATTCAGGTTCAAATCAGGACATTTTAGTGCGACCGACCTCTACTCGTTGATCTGAACGCCGTCACCAACCAACGTCTTTACTCTGCAGACAGCATACTGCTACGTAGCCGTTAGCCTCTAGTTTAGCTACAAACAGGTAGCACAAAGAAAACTTGAACAGCGTGAATGTGCTTCTAGTGACTGTAAAAGCTGCAGCGGACTCAGAGAGTCTGACAGCAGCTGCGCATGGCTGGTTAGCACTTCTAGCTCTGTTAGCTCTCTGAGCGGTGGTCAGTGGTCGGTGTTACCTCCCGTGTCACACACTCTGTAGCAACGTCATATATAAAGATAGAGTTGATGAATTAGACATAAAGGCTCAATAATGACATAATAAGTAAAACAGTCACATAATATTGCACAAAAAGCAAATGTATTATACTTATAAAATTCCGACTTAATCGTATTAATCGAGACATTTCTATGATATTTTTTATTTCTATCATTACAAGTTCCTCACTGTTTAATTTGGGACTCATCAGAACAACAAACGTGTGCTAACAAAGGCAGAATCCATCATGTCCGACCTTCTTCACTCAGACTTTAAGTTACCTAATCCTAACCACTTCTGGTTTGAGACAACCACCAGCCAAAGCTAACAGATATAAACTCTCCTTCTGTGCTGTCACTGATGGTACTGGACCTTGTTTTAATGTATTTATGTGTTTTAATATCTCATGTATGGAGGTTTTTATCCGTATGTCTCTCTGTGTTTTATTGCTACTGCGTCTCTTCGTGGAAAAATAAAGGTCTGAAACTTTGAACTTGATTCTGTTTTCTGGCAATAAAAAGCTTCCATACACACATTATAACAGAGTGGTGTGTTACAGATTTTAGCAGTAATGTTGGAGCCTGTTCTCTGACTGACTGACAGCCTCCCAACATTCACATTCACCCTCTCAGCACAGAAACCTGCAGACTGAGTCCTCACTCCACCTCTTTGCCCTGAAGTGTGTTTAACGTGTTTCTGTAACCGTGAAATTGCGGCGGTGGCGTCTGATGCGCAGCAGCCCAGAACGGCTTTTTCCCCATTAGCACACATTGTGGATAATTCACAGTCACAACCCGGAGAAATGACTCGACTCGCTGTAAGGATGGATCCATTTGCTCTGATAACATTTGGAAAAAACAGCTGCACCATCACATCATTTGATCCCATTCAAGTTATAAACAGGAAGTTAGCGGTGCGGCTGTAGCTTGCTCTCGAACTAGCTATAAACACTTCAGACAACCGTTTATTTCCTAGCATGACCCAACGTTAGCGATGTGCAGCATGTCCCCGGGACCAAAGTATCAGAGGATT
>NW_023339652.1:447065-451628 GCF_004916995.1 Morone saxatilis | reverse complement strand
GCAGCGACAGGAGAGGAAGAGGAGGAAGAGGAGCCAGTTTGTAGCCAGTTAATTAGTCAGTAACTGTTAACGTTATCCATCATCCATCGTATCGATCAGCCAGGATTAGTTTCAGTGAAGTTGGAAGTTATTTATTCAGTGTGTTGAACAAGCAGACTGTGTGGTGTTACACTGTGTTGCTGCTTGTTCGGATTCACAATCATTACTACTGGTTAACAGATTATAATCAATATAATTCAGAAACATTTGAGAATTAGTCGACTAGGACAATCTTCAGTCGGGGCAGCTCTATATCTGGTATCGGTTGTTGTCAGGCGGTAAAGTTGCATCGAGAGTACAAAGATACAAACGACAGTTGTTGTTGAGAGGATACAGAAGGACTCTGACTTTAATTGGACCACATCTTGGTCTGAGGCCTTTAAATTAAATGAGGTCATTAATCTGCGATAGATTAAACTCATAGAAATCAGTCCATACAAACAAGGAACAACTCCTGTACAACAGTTAGCTGGGATGTAACCCCACAGTTCAGCTGCTCTCGGATGCTAAAAGAAGCAGAGCGTCTGGTAGAGAAAGAAGGGCGTGGCCATACCTGGTCCCCTCTAGGACGCCAGCTCCTCCCACCAGCACCAAATCAAGGCCACTATTACAATCATTCCTATGAAGGGGATGGAGAGAACAGGGGGCTCAGACGGACGAGTGCAGTTCTGGGGAAAAGACAAAAGGTAGGAGTGTAGGGAGGCATGGAGAGATTGGTGTGGTAGAGAAAATAAAACCATAAAATAATCCGAATAATAAAATCAGAACGTGTCGGGAAGAAAGAGTGAGCGTGGAGCAAAATAATGGACAGAAAAATAGAAACAGATCGACAGGCAGCATCAAAAAACATCAAATTTATACAGAATTTGATTTGGTTGATCGTGTAAAGTTCGTGTGAAACGAAGGTTACAGATAAAAACGATGGAAGAAAGAGAGGAAACAGGAAGAGCACGCGTTTAGAGGACGACATCAAAGATGGTTAAAGACGAGATGGAGAGTTCTGACCAGAGTAAAGTTAACAACATCCACTTCCTGTCGTTTAAAGATCTCTGCCTTCAGCATTGGCAGCACTGCATTGTGGGTAACGGGTTAACCACGAGATAAACTACAACTATGGGGAAAGAAAATGTGAGAGAATGATTTAATGGAGAGGAGCAGAGGTTGGACCGACTCAAGAGCACAATCCCCAGTTTAGTCTCAAGTCCCATGTCAAGCTCCAAGCCTGGTCCCACATCGAGACAGAGGCGAGTCTCAAGTCCAGTCTCAGTGGGGGCCAGACCCACGTTAAGTCTTCAGCTGTGATACTCAAGTCCTGAGTTGAGCTACCACATCAAGACAGGTCAGTCCCCAGTCTCAAGTCAATCCCAAGTCAAGAAAGTGAACCCAATCTGGTCTCGAATGCTGATATTAAAGTAGTGGTGAGTCCAAAGTAAAGTTCCAGTTCAAGTCTCGGGCAGGTCTTATGTCAAGTGTCGACACTATCAAACCAAGATAGGTAGGATCCATGTTTAGACTCAAGTCTTAACATTCAGTCAAGTTCTAAAAGTTTCAAAGAACTCTAGTCTAGTCTCAAGCTCTCTCAAGTCAAGAAAGTCAAAATCAAAGTCCCAAATCAGTTAAGTCTCCAGTCCAGGACTAAGTCTTAACATTAACTCAATCCAACTCTAAGTCACGCAAGTAAAATTTGGTCTCAAAACTCGAGTCCTATGTGCAGTTTCAGGTTTGTTCAGGTTCTCATTAGTTGGGGATCAGTTCTCGGCTCTGTTATTGGGGGGCAACTCGTAGTTTAAGTCTTGGGGCTCAAGTCTCAGTGAAGTAGAAGCCTTTGGTGATCAGGGTTGGTACAGTTTGGGTTTTCTAACCGGTGCCTGAACCGACTTTAAAAACAAACAAGCACTAAATGACAGTTGATGTTAAATAACATTAAACTAACAACTTCAGGGTTGGGTACTGAAACCCTGTAAGACCAGGATCTACCGGACCGAATTATAATGATGGTATTTAAATACTTTAAGCTGAGTCCATCAGTAGAGTCTGAATGGGTGTTTGAGTCGGTTCCTCTGGAGAGCAGTGAGTGAATCAGAATCCAAACTGTGTTTGAATCTTTAAGGAGATGATCAGATCAATCAGTTGGACCTTCACTGTCAGTTACGCCTCACTGCTTTCTTTCTGTCTGATAGCTGAATGAACCTCTAACTCCCTGGAGGCTGAGCGGAGGAGAGAGCACAAACAGACAGATGACGGAAACAAACTGCCCAGCAGCCACAGAAGAAAAAGAAAACCAGCCACATGAGCAGAGCTACAGACGCCGCAAACCAGGAAGCACAATGACAGATGAGGCAACCAGCGAGCGTCAGCTGCGCCGCCGCCGACCCACATGCACACAGACGGACACACTTCATGGTACAAATCATGGATCGGAAGGATTTCGTCGAATAGGTTCCAGGGTGTGTTGGTCGAGACTTTCACCCTGAATGTTACCTGATACCTGATCTGATAAAATCAGGAATCATACAGGTGAACCAAACAGAGCCGTTGACCTTTGACCTCTCACCTGTGACTTCCTGGCCTTCAGTTTCTGTAGCTCGGCCTTGCAGCGCTGCAGTTCCTGCTCCAGCTCCACTCGCTCCCGCTGGCTGCTGTCGTACAGCTGCTGAAGCTCCAGCAGGTCGTCCTTCAGACCGTCGCACTGACAGAGAGACAGGTTGAAGCTCACTGACTCTATCTAAAATATAATCTAAAATATAATCTAAAATATAATCTAATATATAATCTATAATCTATATAATCTATAATCTATATATAATCTATATAATCTATATATCTGATTCGTTCATTACCTCTCTCTGAACTTTGTGAGCCGTCTCTTCAGTTTCTCTCAGCTGGACCTTCAGCACGCTGCAGACCTCTTCCTCCTCCTGGACCACCGAGGAGTCTGGATCCACCGAGGAGTCCGGATCCACCGAGAAGTCCGGATCCACCGAGGAGTCCAGATCTACCGAGGAGACCGGGTCCTTGGGGGGTCCAGACTGAGACAGGCTGATGTAAGAGTCGGCCTTCACCTCCTGCACGCGCTCAGTGTCGCCCTCCGCTCTGACTGCCAGGTACACATCATTAGACCTGCTGACAGGTAGTCCTCATGAGACGCTATTGATCCGTGTGGACCCTGTACTGATCTGTGTGGACCCTGTACTGATCCGTGTGGACCCTGTATTGATCTGTTGACCCTGTATTGATCTGTTGACCCTGCATTGATCTGTTGACCCTGTATTGATCTGTTGACCCTGCATTGATCTGTGTGGACCCTGTATTGATCTGTGGACCCTGTATTGATCTGTGTGGACCCTGTATCGATCTGTGGACCCTGTATTGATCTGTGTGGACCCTGTATCGATCTGTGTAGACCTGTAACAGAGGTGTTATTGATCTGTGGATGCAGGTTGATTGACAGCTGGCTGGACCACTCACGTGTCTCGTTGCTGCAGTTGCTCCACTTTGTTGATCAGGTCTGAGTTGAGGTTGCAGAGAGTCTGACGCTCATCCATCAGAGAGACCAGCTCCTCCTGCAGCTGACTCACACCGGCTGCACTCATTGATTATTGATTGTTGATGGTGCAGAGGAGAGGAGAGGGTTAATCACTAACAGATATTACATCACCAACAGCAGTTATATTTTAGGAACATGTACGGAGGCTCGGAGATACCGTGGGCTGCGGTGTTGTGGTCGTTGTGGCTTTTCATGCTGATCTCGGCTCTCAGGGAGGTGACCTCCAGCTCGTACTCCTGCGCCGTGGCATGGAGGCGCTGCAGTTCGGCCCGCAGCCGACACAGCTCCTCCTGCAGGGAAGCGATGTCATTCTCCCTCTCGCCCGCCGCCTCCTCTGCCGCCTGCTGCAGCACCAGCACCTCCTCCTGGGCCGAACGGAGCTCCTCCTGCACCTCCTCCAGCTCGCTCTCCTTCTCCTCCTCCAGGCTGTCCATCTCCTCCTGCACCGACCGCAGCTGAGCTGTAGGAGGAGGTGCAGCACATTTCAGATATTCACATTTATATTTTAAATGAGGACATTTTGGAAAGTTATACATTTTTTTGCAAATTCAAATTTTTTCAACGTTTTGGACATTTTTGGAAAAAAACTACATTTTCAGAAAGTTTTATAATTCAGGGCATTTGTTGGAATATGAAAACTTAAAAGTGAAGATGATTCAGTTTTCAAAAATTTAAATTTAAATAAACAATTTATTTGTGGAAGATAATTTACACAATATTAAAGTATTTACAGTGTTTACTGTAGTTTTACAGAGTGAAGTTACTTTAATATTGTGATACTGGAATTACTATCTGTATAATTTAACAGGAACACTGAACAACTGATTCCAGTTGTGATTAATCGATCAGTGATCGGTTATAAATAACAAGCGTCGGTACCTTGCAGTCTCTGGATCTGTCTGGTGAAACTCTCGGCCTGGTGAGCGCTCGCCAGCCGCTCGTCTTCTAACAGACCTGAGATCAGAAGGTCAAACACA
>NW_023339652.1:444998-447044 GCF_004916995.1 Morone saxatilis | reverse complement strand
ACAGTAGTGGAGGAAGTAATCGGATACTTTACTTAAGTAAAAGTATTGATACCACAGAGTAAAACAATTCCACAACAAGTTAAAGTATCATTAGTTAAAACTACATGTTTACCATAAAACAATATTTAGCACTGAGATACAGTTTGTATGGAGGACTGAAACCGCCAAAAACAAACTCTCCCAAAAATGACTCAATAAATAAACAATATTAAAATAAATACAGACATTCATTAATTTATAATTATGTGAATAAATACATTTATATTTCAGATTAAATTTTTATTCTGTTTATTTACCTCGTAAGTAAACAGACACAAATGATACAGAAATATTAATTTATACATTAATTAATGGAATATTTATTTATTTATCTGGTCATTTATTTATATTTATTTATTTTTTTATATTTAAATAATAATTTTTTTAAAGTACTCTCAAGGTGTACTAGAGTAATAGAGTAACAGAGTAATAGAGTACTACAGTAACAGAGTAATAGAGTAACAGAGTAATAGAGTACTCGAATACCGACCCTGCAGCTCGAGGAAACCCTCCTCCTGTCTCTGGGAAACCTCTCTGGTCTCTTCCAGCTCCAGCAGCAGCTGTAACACCTGAGCTCTCAGCTCCTCCAGCTCCTCCTCTTCATCCTTCCCTCCTCCTTGTTCCTCTTCCTCTTCCTCTTCCTCTTCCTCCTCTTCCTTCTCCTTCTCCTCCTTCAACTCTTTCTCTTCCTCCTGCTGGCCTTTCTCTCCGTCTCCCACCGGCTCTTCCTTCTCCTCCAGGGACTCTCTCTCTTTAGCCGTCAGAGTTTCAGCCAACATGATCGGCTTTTCGGCCTTCAGCTCGCACAGCTCATCTTCACAGAGGAAGAGGAGGAGGAAGAGGAGGGTTAACCACCAGAGAGAGCACACACCAACACAGCATTATTAAAGTCAAATATTATTAGTGTCAAATATTAATATAAGTTATAACAGTTATTAAGAGGAGGACGAATGTCTCCACCTGCTGGAGAAACAGGATGTTTGTTTGTTTACAGAAAGAAAATCTGTATTAATATAATGATTAATATAATGATTATTATAATGATTATTATAATGTCAGATATTTTGTATTAATATTATTTTATTACAGGTTTTTTCTTTACTGCTGAGAATAATTCAGACTTTAATGAAGAAAATATCAGAAATGTCAAATAATTCACAGTTAAAGGTAATTTTACATTATTATGATTAATTATTATTATTATTATTATTATTATTATGCTTCATCACTCCAACGTGATCCTGAGTAAAAACTGACTCAATGAAATCTCCCATCATCCCTCCTGCTGCTGCCGTCACTGCATCTAAAAATAGATCCTCTTCATCATCATCATCATCAGTCCTCTTTATCTGTTTACAGTTTTTACTCCTTTATACTTTTGCTGCGTCACATCATCTGATTAATACCAAATATAATCAACAGATACATATATTATTATTATTATTATTATCTGTAACTCTAATTATATACTTATATAATTTATTTATATAATATTATATTATAAATATATTATATAAATAAATTATATTATATAAATAAAATATATTAATAATATATAAATATAATAAATGATTAATATATTGGTGCAGCTCTGCTCCTTTCAGTCCATTGATTGGTTGGGTCTCCTGGCAGGCAGCCAATCACACAGCTCATCATCGTCATCATCATCATCATCTTCCTCTTCCTGTCAGCTGTTTCTCTCTTTACACCTTTAAATCATTTTTGCCAGGGTTAGTTAACATTAGCTTAGCTTAGCTGCACCAGCTAACGTGATCCATGATGCTAACTTGATTTTAGCCAACAATAAATGATGCTAACAGTACAAAGCTAACGATAACTTTCTATTAGCCAAGAGTGATGTGAGGTAGAGGCATCCAGCTAGCTAACTGTAGCTAAGCTAACTGGTGTTATCGGCTGTATCTTGGCTGAACGGTGTGGGTCTGGCAACAGGACGCTGACTGCAGTTCACTGAACGACCACTGTTGGCGCTGTTAGCTACAGTTCACT
>NW_023339652.1:444681-444898 GCF_004916995.1 Morone saxatilis | reverse complement strand
TTCATTTAAAATATTTACTTTAAAATAAAAGATCCATAAATGATCTGGCTGTAAGTGGAGACATTCATCAGCTTACACCAAATTATATTCAAAGATTTAGCAATTTAACGTTTCCTCGGTGTTTAAATGTGCTGGATGAAATTATATTATGTTCTATTTTATTACAGTTCAGTTTTTATTTCTGCAGAAAGACATCATTTACCACATACTGTATATG
>NW_023339652.1:438681-444656 GCF_004916995.1 Morone saxatilis | reverse complement strand
TTAAATCTTTAATTGATTTTGATTGAAAAATATTTGAATTGCAATGTGACCTGTTAATTTAATACTAATGAAAACAGGAGCTACCAGCACTTTAACACGGTTGACACACAGATTATTATATTTCTGAGACTCCACTCTCACAACAATGACTCGAGACTTGCACATGTGACTCTCTCCCACCTCTGCGGCTCACAGCAGCTCCAGATAATGGAGACACCTCATGTTTTATGCTATAAATTATAATTATATCATTATTATATAAAATAAACATTCAGTTTAGTCTTCAGTTTGTCTCGTTTTCAGTAGAAAATGTTGAATTAAACCAAATTCTTTTCAAAATTCTACCAATTTAAGGTTTATTAGTTTGTGTTTATTACGTCTAATATTCTCCAAACAGGAAGAAATTAACTATTATTATTTAGATTAATAAAGGTAATAACAATACTATCAGTTCAGTTTGTAGTTAATATCAATGTTAGTCGGTTAATAATTTACATTCTTTTGTGTCCAGATGGAACAAATAAACTTTATTAAAACTTTTCAACTTATAAAAATTATGTTTTCCACTTTTTTCTGAAGTAAATCAAAATGTTTCTTATATTCAGGCTTATTGCTGATTGTTGATTAATCGTCTATAAAATGTCAGTAAATCGTCTTCATCAAATATCTCGTTTTGTCTGAAGATTCAGAGAAGAACAGGAAGAAGGAGAGCTTTTACTTCATTGATTGATTGATTGATTGATTGATTACCTGAAAAATGTCTCATTCAGTTGTTGGTGAATCTCAGATCCTCCGTTCTGTGTTTGATCATTAAAATCTTAAATTAAAACATTTTTGAATGGAGTTCATTGTGGACGAGTTCCTTTCCCTCCTGTAGCTAACGTTGTTAATCTTCAGTGTTCAACAGAGACCGGTGCAGAGACCGGTCTTCCTCCCCTCTCGTCGGGCCTGCAGACCCCGTCCCATGTCTGAGCTGTGGGCCTAGTTCTAGGCTGAAGGTTGGACCAGTCCAATGACCTGCCAGTCCTCCGAGTCCACCGACAGCATCGAGAGCGACAGACGAGTCGACAACAACTCCAGGGCTGTGGAATCGGACGAGAGCCGCATCGCCTTAGCCATGAAAGACCTGAAGAACACAGGTGGGTCCCGCAGAGTCCGGACCGGCAGGCACAGGCCTCGTTTCCATGGATACAAACACATCAGTGCAAACAGACATGTGACTGTAACACTGATCATTAGTAGCATTAGCATTAGCAGTGATATATTAGTGTATTATTGTAGTTTAGATTTTAGATATTAATAAATAAAAACTCTCCGTCTCTTGGGGCGGATAATGAGATTCAAACAGTTAACATTACTAAAAGCTCCTGATAGAGAAACTCTGGTTCTGCTTCTGACTGAAACTAACTGGATATTGATTATTATTAGATATTGATTATTATTATGGTCTGTATGTTCTCAGGCTGGTACTGGGGCAGTCTGACGGCTAACGAGGCCAAAGAGATCCTCCAGGACGCCTCCGAGGGGACGTTCTTGGTGCGGGACAGCTCCCAGAGAGATTACCTGTTCACCATCTCGGCGATGACGTCGGCGGGTCCGACCAACCTGCGCATCGAGTACAAACACGGGAAGTTCAAGCTGGACTCGGTGGTTCTGGTGAAGCCCAAACTGAAGCAGTTCAACAGCGTGGTCCACCTGGTGGAGCACTACGTCCAGCTGTCCCAGACCGGCGACAAGGCGCCGGTGAACTCTCGGCCTTCGGCGCCGCCGCCCAACGGTACGGTGCAGCTGCTGCTCACCAAACCGGTGTACACCGCCACACCGCCGCTGCAGCACCTCTGCCGGGTCGCCATCAACCGGACAACGCGGCGGGTTCAGGACCTGCCGCTGCCCAACAGACTGAAGGACTACCTGATGGACTACGCCTACAACGTGTAGAGCCGGACGCCACTGACCAATCCCAGCATGCTTTGCTCCTGTGACAGGAGGGACGCGCAATAATCAGTGAGGAAGAGGAGGAGGAGAAGGAGAAGGAGGAAGAGGAGGAAGAGGAGGAGGTACTCCTCTGTGTACTGCAGTAATACTACAGTATTGGCACTGTTTGTACTCTGTGGGACAGATTTTGGCAGTTTCGGTCCTCCGTATAAATCCGTATCAGTTGAAGGTGAATTAACGGTCGTAAACTCGCAGCTACACGACAGAAACAGAAACAATATTTACGAACAAACAGCTGTTATCAGTTAATATATTTAAAAAATGTGGATCAATAACAGTCACTCACATAAACCTGTTTCCAATAATAAGGTGATTAATTACTGATTATTGATCAGTTGATATAAAATATGAACTTTAATTAAACTCCTGTTTCAGTTAACGAAGAGAAACTCAGTCAAAACTGACAACAACATTTCCTGCTGTCACAGTTGAGTCACAGGAAACCGAGGCCTCTGATTGGCCACTGGACGACCATGAGAGGCTCGACCCTCGGTGGTGGCGGCGGCGAGGGTTTCCTGATCGATGGAAACAAACAGACGTGTTGTTTTCATGTGAACTCTAATGAGTCAGACTTTGCCCCCCCTCAGATCGCAGGAAAACACACAGGACCTGGTGATCCTGCTCTGAGGTTCAACGAGGACGCGGCCCAGATAAAGTCCACATCAGTCTGATCTCCGGTCCGGTTTCACTGGTTTCTGATCACAAAGCGAAATCAGCTCCGATCCATTCAGTCCGATAACGTTCCAATAAATCCGTCCAGAAAGTTCCGATGTTTGCTGATTCTTAAGTTTTAAATTCAGTCCGATAACAGAATCACAAATTCCTCCAACGCGTCCTGAAAAACCTTCTGTTTCCCAGGATGGTGAAGTCGTGACGACGTACATACATAGAGACAGCGGTATGGAAGATGATTAGTGCCATATACTAAAAATGTACTTGAGTTCTGGGTTAAAAAAAGTCTGAATTCTGAAAATAAAATCGTCTTCCATAGATCGATATCACCCATTAGACAAAGTCTAGGTATCAGAATCAGTATTGAGAAGTCATCCAATCACAAATCATTGAGCCATTCATCATCAAACGTCAAAAGTCGCAAATATTTTTAATGAATTATACAAAAAAAATCTAAACTATTTTGACATCTTTCACTCTCTTCTGCAATTTAATTATTAAAAAATCTAAACAGGCAAATCCCAAAAGCTGCTCTCTGAGTAGAAGATTAATTAAATCATTTTATTACCATTCGAGTTATCAGAAGTCTTAACAGGAAGTTCTCCTTTAATACGTCCATGAACCTTTTGTTATATTTTATCTTTAACAAACAGCTTCTGTGATTTAAGGTTTGATATTATTTGGATTCATTGTGTTAAATCTTCCGTCAGATTCCAGAACAAACAACAAACAGTTTAGATCAATAATCTGATCAATAATCTGGATCAATAGTCCTAGTTCTTCAGAATAAATATGTTTTATAATATAATTTTTTTATATTTTCTTGCTTAGTTCAAACAGTCGAAGCCTGAAAGATGTTTGATTTGAGTCGCAGTAACTTAAGTATTGATTATAAATTAAGTTAATTAAAGTTATTCCTTTACGCAGCTTTAAAAGGAACTTAAATAAAATGAGTCGGTGGAACAAACTGGAATCAAACACATTAAAGTTCAGACTGATTTTGTCTTTACGATAACGAGGATTCTTCGTGGACGCGTAGCTGCGAGTTTCAGCTCGACCTCCGTTCTCTTCCGGGTTTTAAGGCGGTCCAGGTCCAGGATGTGGTCACTCAGGTAAACGGGACTGAATGTTCCTCTTTGTATCTTTTATTTTTGTATGAGGGGTTAATCACTGAAGGGAAGGGGCGCTGGTTTTATCTCCAGCTACGATTTCATGGTGATAAAGTTCATCTACCATCGGACCTTTATTACTATTTATAACACAATGAGCAGGACCACACATCTTTGTACATATCACACCTGCTGAACCCTGCTGGACCCCGCTGGACCCCGCTGGACCCCGCTGAACCCGGCTGGTTTTGATTATTAAGGATATTTATTGATTGTGTCTCACTGTGTGTTCTGGTACATTTTTTTGTAAAGAAGCTGCAGACTGAAAGCGTTCTGCTGACAGGAAGCTCTGCGGCGGTTCTGTAATGTTGATCGGCTCCGACCACGAGATGAATAAAATTTTTATATGGTGCTTCATCGCGGTGGTGTTGTATATTTATTTGATTTACTTACGGACGTTTATATATTAATAAAAACATTTGACATCCTATAAAGTATGACAACAGCAAGTTAATAGTTTATGTTGTATTATAAAACTTCATCTTAAAAAAGTGAAATTAATTTTCATAACAATTTGTTTCAGCGTATGGAAGACCAAAACTGCAATAAATAAATAAATAAATATGCCTTTTAAATGCACAAAAATCTTAAAAATAAATACAGGCATTGATTTAGAAATGTGACATTAATTGTATTAATTCCCCTATTTTACTGACGTTTTTTTATTTATGTATCAGGTCAAATATAAATATATATAATGTATATTTATGTGAATTTGGCTTCTTTTAAAATATAAAACAAATAGCCTTTACAGTAATAAAAGCCTTTATTTTAGTATTATCTATTAAATAACTAACTGGTGTTTCTGCCCATTCAACCGAACTCCATTGAATAATCTGCCGGTTTTAGGATTTCCCTTTATTAGTGAACTATAAACACTTGATAGAACATAAAATCTGAGCCTGTTGGAGACTGTAAATGATTCTGATAAATCCGGGTTAAGTGTTAGGTTTATCTAATCGACTAAATAAACTGTTTGGATACAAAAACTCTAATTTTAGCATTAGCTTACAGTGTGAGGAGGAAACGTTGATATTTTATGTAAATTAGTGACACCTGGTGTATAACAGGTTTGCCGAATTGAAGAGTGGCTCATAATAATTCACTTAATAATTCACTAAATTAAACTGGTTGAGTAATTTCACTTAATTAGAAGATTTGTAGACGTGACAAACGGAGTGTTTACCGTTAGCAACACATTGGTTCCGCTGGTGTTTCCAGTCGGACACAATAACATTGAGCAGACAGCCCGGACCGGTAGCGACGGAGGACTCGTGTTCACGATGCAGTTCGTGAGTTAGTTAATTAAAGATAATTAAAGATAATTAAAGATAATTAAAGATAATCAGCGGCTCTCAGCTCCACATGGAGCCGGCGCACAGAGCTCTGCTGCGGACGCACCGGCTGCAACTGTCCGGGCAGCTACTGGTCAGTGAAACTATCGTTCCGTTCCTGTATCAGGAGGACATTTTAACAGAGGCACAGGTGGAGGACATCGAGTCCCAGCGGACAGACAGACTGAAGACTCTGCGGCTGCTGGACCTGCTGCAGACCCGCGGACCCCGGGCCTTCCCCTGCTTCCTGCGGGCTCTGGAGGACTTCAGCTGGGTCCGAGACACACTGCTGCTGGACCTCCAGAGCGGACCTGGACCCGGACCTGGACCTGGACCTGGACCTGGATCCACAGGTGAGACAGACAGACAGACAGAACTCACAGGTAAAAAAAAAAAGTAAAAGGTTTGTATTTTTAATTTGACGCTTTTATTGAGGTTAACTTTTTATATACTGTTTGTTTTTTCATTTGTCCGATGATTGGTGTATACTCTTTATATATTATATAATATATATTACTGTTGTGCAGGGCCTTTTTGGGGGAGTATCTAGAAGAATACATAAACTACAGACACATAAGAAACTCTCTTACTGTTGAAGCATCACATACATATTTAAATGCAATGATTCTCCCACATCTTTTCTATTGCATGACAAGTTGGTCTCAGGGATGTAAAACAGCCTTAAAACCACTGAATCATTATAGAAAAGTGCCTTAAGATTCAGAAAACACGTCAGTATCATCACTGTCATATACTCACCAAATATAGTATTTTAAATCTTGAAAATCTAATAATGCACACAAAT
>NW_023339652.1:438311-438581 GCF_004916995.1 Morone saxatilis | reverse complement strand
TTTTACATGCCTGAGACCAACTTGTCATGCAATAGAAAAGATGTGGGAGAATCATTGCATTTAAATATGTATGTGATGCTTCAGACAGTAAGAGAGTTTCTTATGTGTCTGTAGTTTATGAGATTAAATTTCAATGTGTTACTCAGCTTTTTAACATGATTTTTAAAACTAAGAGTTTGATCAAGGGTAACCCCTAAATATTCATCCACATTTTCGCCCATTTACTAAGATTTCAGGACAATCCCTGAGTTGTTTAGCCATTCAACAACT
>NW_023339652.1:436179-438242 GCF_004916995.1 Morone saxatilis | reverse complement strand
TCCTGTGAGTATATAACACAGTATATATATATAACACAACATCATTCCACACAGATGGAAGGTCGTTAATATATATGCTGAAAAGCAGCGGCCCTAAAATTGACCCTTGTGGCACTCCCAGGGTTTATTTATCATTTGTATCATCTGATATGTTTTGGCAATATCCTTGAGCTTTTTCCTGCGTGCTTTGTCAAGCCAATTTAAGTTGAAGTCACCCATAAGTATAACTCCTTTACCTTCACGTTGTTCAAGAATTTCTGATAAATTGTCAAAGAAAACATTTGTGTTCACACACTTCTGTGAGACACAAGTAATCGAGGTTTGAGTCTGTTAATAAATGTACGAGTTGTTCAGTCTTTGATATGACGCTATGTATATTTAAATGTCCCCCAAAGATGCCTTTGGGTATTGTTTTCGGGTTCCATAGTATGCTCACGTGGTTTACAGTCTGAAAGAGTTTTGTTTGCTGTTGTTTGAAGAGCACGGTGGTAGTCTGTGAAGCACTTGTCTTAGTACATGGACCAGCTTTTATCAGCGTTTGGGTGATGGCATGTTCAGACACGGAGATTGTCGGAGGATTTTTACCTCGTGATCCTGCGGGATGAGAGTCATAAAAGTAGGTCACCGGTCTTGCCGCAGGTCCATGTGGAACAGCTGATTGCCAAATATCCACGTGGTTGCAGAAAGTCCGCAGGTCTGGGGTTCAAATGGACATATCCACATAGCTGAAGGACAGTACAGACAAAGATGGACTAAAACCTGTTTTGCTGGTATGAAGTGTGTATATTTGACAATCATACACACTTAATGAGTTTCTTTTTTTACTAATTGAGTTTTCTTGACACGTCATTGTTATATCCTTGTTTTTTTTTTACTGCGTAGTGTGTGTGTATGTTACTTCCTCTTTTCTTGTGTTCTGAGCTTTTTACGGAGATAACACTCTTATGTCCTTTTATAATCTTAACAATCTTAAACAAAATACAATTACTATCTATTATAGACATCTATAAATATTTTCAGATATGTAGTTTAATTCAGGCTAGGTGCAGTCATACCAATTCCCTCATTTACGTATCATTGAAGAACTGGTAGAAAATTGGCAGGGATGTCCACAGACTCCTCGAATGATAAAAGAAAGGTGTGGATAGACGATGTTCAGAAAAATATTACAAAACAGGAATGGGAAAAGACTTGTTATGAAGCACAAACATTGTCTATTTATAGCAGGTTTAAAGTGATCCAGTATAATTGGCTCATGAGAACGTCTATAACTCCTGAAAAATTAAGTCAATTCAACCCTAATATTCCAGATGGCTGTATAAAATGTAGAACAGAAAAAAGAACCCTTTTGCACTGCATTTGGAAGTGTAAACACATCTAAGTTTTTAGGAAAGGAATATTGGACACAATCTCCAACATTATCCACAAAGACACCCCTTTAGATCCAGAGCTTTACCTGATTCCAGCAGCACTGAGAACTGATGAAAGTTGGTGAATTTGTGTCTAATTCAAGCAAAGCATCTTATTGTTAGATAGTGCAAATACTTTAAAACTTTACACAGTCTAAAAGAAAAAGTCACATTTTCTATAAAATATGGGATTCATTTCTTACATGTGGAATCAAGACCTGAAAACTTTTCCTTAAATCTGAAAATCTGAGATACATTTATCAACTGAGACTCTACCTCCACTCTTTTTTGTTTTCTCCTTTAAGTTATGTTGTTCTCTTTATGGTATGTGGGTATATGTGTGTTTGTATTGAAGTTGTTACTATCTACACTGATGCCTCTGAGCTCACGGATGAGTGAGTGGGGGGAAAGGGGGGTCTAAATGATGTAACAACTTATTTTGAAAAGTGTCATGTTATATTCAAAATCAATAAAGATATGTGGTAGACAAACTCAGATATAAGGACAAACATTCAGCAATATGAACACCAACTTACAGCAAACAATAATAAATCCAACATACTGTCACTCACACCCCCCCTCATTCACCGGATCTCAACACTTGACACTTGACAGAATCTCAAACTACTCACGAGTACGAGAGACCTCTGAGGA
>NW_023339652.1:434797-436079 GCF_004916995.1 Morone saxatilis | reverse complement strand
TATCATCTTTTAATCTGGAAAGTTCTTTAATACATGAATTATTATTAACTGTTGTTGTTGTTGTTGTTAGGAGCTCATACCGGGCGAAACATCAAAGTCTGATGATGTTTTTCATTAAAGATTTGATAAATTCATTTTATAAGTAAAACAAACTGATTGCAGTTCACTGTATTGTACTTGCAAATTAACAAATATATGTGATTTATTGTCTTCTGATCTTTATGTTGTAACTACTTTATAATGTATATCTTGAGACTGATGGGTCGGGTATAGATTCCATTGCACATTAATTGCGTCTTAGATCTTTTCATCCTGTATTTTATCATTTAAAGTAATTTATTCTTGTGGGGATCTCTATATTTAAACACCGAGACGAATTCCTCGTATGTGTAAAAACCTACGGCAATAAATCTGATTCTGATTCTGATGAGGATGAACGAGTGAAGAGGGAGAGGAGAGAGGAGGAGAGAGTGTGAGGAAGGAGGAGGAGGAGGAGGGGGAGGGGGGAGTGTCTCCATGCAGCCTCGGAGCTCAAGGCGGGACTCCGCGCAGCAGCAGCTTCAATCGCTGACCGACACGACCTCCTGCTCGTTCCAGGCCGCGGCATGGACGCCGGAGCCCGCTGTTCCCTCCGAACCACAGCGCCCGGTCTCCCAGCGCAGACAGAGGGCAGATAATCAAGGGAGGCCATGAAGAAAGACGGATCTATGATGAAGATGAAGATGATGATGATGAGCAGTTAGAGCGGCGGAGCGGAAACAAACCGCAGACTGAATCCGTGCGCGCGGCGGCGCGTCGCGCTCCGATGCTGCAGAAAAATCGCCATTGTTTGGATGCGCAGCAGCCTGAGAGCCAGAACCAGAACCAGAACTGCACCGACACCGTTTGACCCACAGACACCATGCTCCCCCCGCTACTCCTCACGCTCTGCCTGCACTGCTTCACCCAGGTAAGGACGCGGGTTTTGGGGTAAATACGGAGGGTTGGTCGCCTGTCTGGGTCCTGCAGAGCCGCCTGTGAGTCTTTGTTGTGGGCGAACTGAGCTCTTGTGTGGGTTAATGGAGGACTGTATAAAGGCTGATTAATGACACAGTCAGTGTGTGCCGGTGGATGGGCTGCTGGGGGGGGGGATGGACCCGTTGTGGCACCGCAGGTCGGTTTGTGCGGCAGCCAGCAGCTCGTTGGCCCGCAGAGGGAAAGTGGGTCAGTCCGCTCCAGAACGAGGACCCGGGAGTCTGTCAGCATCACTCAGGATCACAACAACACACACACACTGTAACAC
>NW_023339652.1:432494-434768 GCF_004916995.1 Morone saxatilis | reverse complement strand
ACACACACACACACACCCAGCTGGTTCAGTAAGTTGTGATAAAATAAAAATAAATCTGTCACAGTATAAAATCAGTCCAATGTATTGATTGATAATCAATACTTATACTTATTTGGGATGATAACTGTGTTAAAGTGTCTGTTTTCTGGAGTCTGGTGAGAATGTTATTATTATATATGTTATAATATATATGTTATTAGTGGTTCCCAACCTGTGGGTCGGGACCCTGACGAAGGGTGGAAAACCTGGAAATTTAGAGACTAGTTTTCCAGGTTTGGAACAGAAATCCTGGAAATCATCAGTTTGGTCCCGGAACATTTTAATTGTTAGTTAGTGTTGTTCCTGAGTGTGGAGCCTGCAGGTAACCCCCTCTGATACCCATAATTCACCTGTGTTCTGTGAGTGCCTCGTTACCATGTTCAAGTCATTCATAATAAATTCAGCATTTCCTGTAATATTTAGTTTCAGCCGGCGATGTTCATCAACGTGCGCTAATACACCGGTGATTATACAGAGCTGAAATATAATATATATATATATATATAATATATATATATATAATATGTAAGACAGGAACTCTGGAGGAACCTTCACAATCTGGTTTCAGCTCAACGTCTTCTGTGGAAATAAACCTAATATTTTAGAGTTTCGGGTTTTTGATCGGACAGAACAGGACGTTTGAAGACATCACTGCCTTTAAGACACATTTTTACCATCCGCTGTTTAGATCTTGGTGCTTTTTAACTTTTATTTATTTATTTAAAGGGTTTTACTGCCAGCTAGCTACCAAGTTACATTCATGAAACGTCAGAAAAATAATCACAAATATGGAAACAAGAGTTGAAGAGATGTTTGCAGTCGTATAGTTTGATGTTTGTCGATTTATAGAAATAAAAACTATTAAACATATTTATTCACATTAAAAATGTAAAAACCTGCTCCTCCAAACAACAAACAACAAACAAACAACAAACAAACAACAAACAAACGAGCTAACATGAACACAAAGTGTGAAACAAAATGGCCGATCAGTGTCACTATCGGGCTACAAACAGTTAGCATAATGTTGAATAAGCTAACTGTATTTAATTATTATAACATCAAAAGGATCTGGTGTCAGTTTAACAGTTCATCCAGAATTGATCTGTTTTATTTAATTTGTGATTCAAATATTCAGTTTAAACAAAGATTATCTGAGTTATATTTTATAACACAGATTCAGTTTATTGTCGTATAAAACATTTAACAGAAAACCTTTAATTTAAGCTTGTTTGTTACATGGTAGCTTCTGTTTGTACACGAGAGAATAAACTAAACGCATATTATTAATGATATAATATTTCTTTCTTTGGAGCATATGTTTTATCTGATGGTTTGAGTTTCAAATTTCCTCTTTTATATCAACCACAGATGATTTATATCAGTATTATAGTACAGCTTCTCTTCTTCCTCACCGAACACCAACAGACATTACTGAAGGGCTCACTGTGTTATATAATTATTATTATATAATGAGTGTTTAATATATATTAAATATTATTATTATTGAGTTATTACTTAAAAAGACCTTTTTCTTGGTCCAACAGGGACATTTCTTCTTCTTTAAAGTATTAAAACAGAATGAATCTGGATTTAATCTTTGCATTCAGATTATAATAATTCAAATAATCAACATTTATTTACATGTTTATAATAATTATATTATATTATATTATATATAGTGTTTTTGTGTGATAACAAGTCTTTACACTTTATTTGGATGCATACTCAGGCTCATGATGATTAATAAACTGAGTTCATTGTTGAGTTTATGTGAATGAATGAATGAGTCTCTGTGATCGGTTTGTGGTGATTAGTGTGATATTGATCTGATGATCATGTGAGGTCATTAATGCTGCTGGAGGGTTGAACTCGAACCTTTAACATTAAATATCTGATAATGAGATCATTAAAGTTATAAATACAAACACTAACTGGTTAAATATGAGACTTTCATTAGAGGATTAATTAATAAACTCTGTAATAATCTGAGTTATTCCCATTACAGCACTTTGTGATATGATGGTAGAAATATTCAACTGTCAAGATTTTTATGTCCCACTGGCTACTTGATATAAATTATAACTTTTATTAACGTTATCCAGCCGACCATTTAACCTGAGGACTCTGTGTTGTGGACTCTGTGTTGGACTCTGTTGGACTCTGTGTTGGACTCTGTGTTGTGGACTCTGTTGTGGACTCTGTGTTGGACTCTGTGTTGTGGACTCTGTGTTG
>NW_023339652.1:431304-432394 GCF_004916995.1 Morone saxatilis | reverse complement strand
TAATTATAATTATTATAATAATAAAACAGGTTAAATGTTTGTGTCTAACTGATTTATTATTTGATAAACATAAAACTAAAGTTAGTGTGTATGTGAGTTTGATTCGGAGCCAGAGAGCTTCATGGCTAATGTTTCTAGCGGAGAGGCGAGCAGCTGCCAGTGCTGGTGTTCAGCCATGTTGGAGACCTACAGTCCTCTGTGAGTCTGCCAGCAGGATAATGAGCCCAAACAGCTCATTAAGGGACAAATACATCGATGACTGGACACTTTATGTGCCGGAGGACAAGAGAGGGAAAGAAAACGACCAAATCCAGCGTGTGAAAGCGGGTCGGGATGGTCAGCTCGGAGCTTCTTCCCGTTTCTGAACCGCAGTTAGTGCTGAAGATAACCGGCTTTACTCTCAGTCTGTCAAATGCTAATTCTGACCCGACCGCTGTGAAACAAGCTGCTGACGAGCTGCTGAGCTTCTGCACAAAGTTACACATTTAATCAGTCGCTGGTTAAATGAATGAGAGATAAGAAGCTAGTTTCAGTCTCTCCAGTGTTTCTTTAATTAATCATATCTTCACTTATCCTGAAAGACAAATTAGATCAATAAAATCTGTCAATCAATGTCATCAGTTTCAGAACCAGCAGCTCAAACTCAACATCTTTGATCAGTTTGAACCCAAAACATAAAGCAGAAATACCAAAATATCAAAATATCATCACTAAAGTTCAGACTGACAAACATAAAATGAAGTAAAATTAGTTTTTTTGTAATGTTTTCAGCGAACTTGTTTTTAATGAGATGTTAAAATGTCTTAAAGCTCCAGGCTGTAACATTACTGTAATATAATATTAATCTTATATAATATTACTGTAATATAATATTAATCTTATATAATATTACTGTAGTATAATATTAGTGTAATGTGATATTAATATGTTTTCATTCGTGTTTATTCAGCTGAAAATAAGAATAATTTAATCGTCTCAGAGCTCAGACTGATGCGTTATTGTTTGTTTATAAAGGATTTAAACATGAGGACAAACTGAGAGACACTTTTCAAATAGAGCAGGTCTAGACCGAACTCCTTTTAACATTTAC
>NW_023339652.1:431008-431211 GCF_004916995.1 Morone saxatilis | reverse complement strand
GTGGTCATCTGCCTTGACCAATATGCTAACTCTAACAGCTACTCCTGTAGCTAGTCTGACATGCTAACATTATCAGGAGAGACATTGTTTAATCTGTTCACACTAATGTGTTAGATATGTAGTAGGCTAATCTTTGTCAAAAAAAGACAACCACAGTTTGAAAATGGTCAAGTCACATTTTTGCTTCCAGTCTTTGTGCTAAG
>NW_023339652.1:430018-430978 GCF_004916995.1 Morone saxatilis | reverse complement strand
TCTTTGTGCTAAGCTAAGCTACCCAGTGTATGATGTAGCTGTGGAGGCTAACAGTGGTTTAGTTGTGTAACTTGTGTCTTTGTTGTCGTTCTGCAGTCGAGCTGAATCCATTAATGAGTCCATTAAAGCTTCCAGAAGAATAAACGCAGTGTTTGTCTCGTTCACGGATTAAAGCCTCAGTTTCCCTCCGTTATAATATTGATTATTGTTCAGATTATTGGTTCACTTTCACATTAACTGACACTGATAATAATAATAATGTTTGCTGTCAGAGTTACACCGACGGGGTGTAAAGAGGATTAAAGTCGGATTAATGAACTGACTGCGTTTATTTTACAGATGTTACAGCTGCTGTTTACTTTCTGTAAAGCAACAACAACAACAAAAACAACAACAAAATATAGAAGCTCGTTTCTGCCAATAACATAAAGAGATAAAAGGATAAACAATAAAAATATCCCCAACGTAAATCAGAATTAAAAGATAAAATATTACATATATATAATTATATCCCATAATTTCAACTTTTTAATTTATGTATTAACACAAACATTATTTTATTATTTTATTACTTTATTATTGTCCTGGCAGAAACGAGCTTCCATACCCACAACCTTTAATAATTGATTAGTTTACTGATGAATGTAATTTATGGATCTGATAGAACTGCATGAACAATCTTCATCGTCACTATTGATAAATGACAGTTATTGATTAGTACCACATTAATCACTGCAGCACAGTTCAGTGCTAACATTAGCTTGATAGCTTTAGGTTGTTGAGTTAATTTCATATTGATGATGGTGACTGGTGACAAATGTAATATTGATCGATTGATCTAAAGTGATCAGTTTGTGTTCTACATGAAGTCTGTTCAACCAAAAACAGCCGAATATAAAGTGAGAGTCAGTGTGAACCCGGTTCATTCACAGTCTGATGGACCCCCCCCCAACACACACA
>NW_023339652.1:429411-429889 GCF_004916995.1 Morone saxatilis | reverse complement strand
GTGTGTGTGTGTGTGTATTTAAAGGTGCAGTGTGCGGTGGTATCTCGTGGGGTATTTGCAGATTGCAACCCCATCGCCCCCCAAACACAAAGTAGAACCAGTGTAAAGGTTAAAACCTGAGCCTGAATTTATATTTATTATCTTATTATAAACAAAAGGAAACAACATAATGTGTAATTAATGAATAATAAATTCACTTATTAATTACAGTTTCATTATTAATATAAAACATTATTTATATAAAACATTGTTAATATAAAACGGGAGCCCAGAAGGGTCAAACTCTGAGCGCCACCATAGTTTCTCCTCTGTGCTTGGAAGAGGAGTGTGAAGTGAGGGAGCTGCAATCTGTAAGGACACCTTTAATGACATATATCAATATAATCAATATATCTCAGAGTTTGTTAACTTCTGTAAACGGATAGAAAGGAACAGTGAATCTGTTAGAACAGAAGAATATAAAATATATAAAAATATA
>NW_023339652.1:426239-429311 GCF_004916995.1 Morone saxatilis | reverse complement strand
ACTGACTCTCTGTATCATGTGATTAAAACTGCCCGTGATCAATATATCTGCCCCTCTGTTGTCTCAGTGCCCTTCCCCCCCCTCAACATCTCCCGTAAGATCGTCCACCTGAGCCAGAGGGCTGCGCCAGGTGAAACCTCCAGCATCGTCCCTCCTGATGGCGGCGAGGAGAGCGGGCGAGCTCGGCGAGCGCGGGATGTCCCCCTGATGGAGGAGCAGGAGGAGGAGGAGAACGTGTCTGAGGAGGTGGCGGGAACTTCCACTCAGGTTCCCTTCAACCCAACGCACAACCTGACCACCGCCGCCAACCAGACGACTCCGAGCTACTGGTTGGACCCGACCGACCCGTCTCCCACCGACAGGGACGATGAGTTTGTCAACGCCGTTGTGTCAGAGTACGAAGACTCCAACGAGCCGGGTTCGGCCATGGGGCTTCCCTCCGAAGTCTCCGTCCTGCCCACCAAACTGCCCCCCATCCTGCTGGAGCTCCGCTGGCTGCCGCCCAGACCGCCGACCAGCTATGACGGCTTCAACGTCTACATCTACAGAGACGGTGAGAGGGGGCGGAGTCACAACAACAATAATAACACATTAGCTAACATAGCCGGTTTGCTGATGCTGTCCTCTCTGTCTCTCAGGTAACTCGACAGAAACCGCCACCGTGGACGAAAACACTCACGAGTTCTTCACCGAGTTAACGGAGCCGGGAACGTACCGAGTGCAGGTCACCACGCTCAGCTCGTCCGGAGACTGTGAGGCCCGCGAGAGCGCCGCCGACACCAGCTTCACCTTCTACCTCAGTACGGACGCCACCGCGTGAACAGTCATCAACACGTTTATATTCAAATGATTCATCGACCAGAAACCTTGTTCTCATTGTTTCATCCATTAAAACTTCGTTCCAGGTCCCGGTGGCGAGCTGTTGGAGGAGCTGCGCGAGCGTCCGCAGGCCGTCAGCGTCAGACTGCTGGACTCCAGCACCGCCGCCGTCTCCTGGGCCCAGTCCTCCGAGAACCACAACGGCAGCCTGGTGTCGGTGGTCTCTACGACCTGCCTCAGACCCAGTCTCAGCCAGAGGATGGAGAACACGTACTGCAGCGAGGTAACACGACCTGCTGCCGCGTATTGATAATGCAACTCCTGATCGATCAACATTTTAAGTTAACATAAATAACGTGGAACAATTCGTTGGAATGAGTTAATTTTTATGAGCAGCCTCAACTTCATAACTCCTACTGATGATTATTGAGTAATATAAATAAATACAGTTTTTATTTCAAACATTGAACATTATTGTTTGTATTCAGTATAATTTTTAGTAGTTATTTCCTTTAATTATAATGGAATATATATCTACCCATACGATTACAAGTTTTATTGTAAATTACAGCTTTTGGGGTAAAAAATGACTTTATTTTTATAATATTTATCTTTACTGACTTTACTTTCCAAAATGTACTTTAAGGGACTTAGTTGTTCTTTGTGTTTCGTCTACAATCGTCTGATGTTGATTTATAATAATAATATAATAGAATTAACAAATAAATGATGTTTTATTATTATTATTATCCGAGGGGGGGTTGGGGGTTAATGCCTGGCTCAGACACGCGTCAGCAGCAGTTTTTATCTGTTTGTACAGGAAAACTCGACCAGTGACATCATCAGCAGCCTGACCCCCGGGGCCCAGTACAGGGTGGTGGTCTACCACACCAACGGGCCCCTGATCAGCCCCCCGTCTGAACCCGTCATCATCGACATAGGTCAGTGTCACCCCCAGTGTCACCCCCAGTGTCACCCTCAGTTATCTGTGTGTCTATATATAAATATATAAATATATAAATATGTGTGTGTGTGTGTGTGCGTGTGTGTGCGTGCGTGCGTCAGAGCCCACCGGCGTGCGCGAGCTTGCGGTGTATCCTCTCAGTCCGACCGCCGTCATCCTCAGCTGGCAGCGCCCGTACCACGTGGCGTTCAGGAAGTACGTCCTGCAGACCTTCTTCTTCAACCCCGTGACGTTGGCCTCAGAGTGGACCACCTACTACGAGATTGCCGCCACCGCCTCCGTCATTGCCTCCGTGGTAACGCACGCCGCTCCGCTATTGACGATCTTTCTGTTACTGAGGCCAAAGTGGCTCAGGACTGTTTCTGTTGTGTTTATTTATTATATATTTAGTATTTATTTATCATATATAATCTGAAAGCTCTCGCTGCAGTGGTAGCGAACACTGAGACACTCATGATATATTAATTCAGCTTTACTCTTTGATCTCGGGGCTCAAACACTGAAGTTGAGGTTGAGGGTTTGATGCCTGGCTCAGCGGCACCTCGGCAGCAGGATCAGCAGATATCTGTAGATATGAAGTGATCAATGTATTGATGGATGTATTGATCCTGTTTTCCCCTCAGAGGGTCACCGACCTGCTGCCGGCCTGGTACTATAATTTCCGCGTTTCCATGGTAACGTGGGGCGACCCACCGCTCAGCTGCTGCGACAGCTCCACCGTCAGCTTTGTGACAGGTACGATCACCTGATCAATGGAGTTTAAACATCATCACTTCCTGCTGATATTTCACAATAAAAGCCATAATAACTTTCAGAATAAAAACAAAGCTACAACCTGAACATGATTATTGATACGTTATATATATACTAATAATAATAATACAGTACAACAGTAATATGTCTGCTGCTCATTTATAATAATTCTAATATAATAAACTTTATTTAGAGAGCTATAAAGCTTTTATTGGAGAATTGATCACATTATTGTACATTTAATCAATATTAATATTAATACCTTTCCCAATCACCCGTCTGCCAGCTCCTGAAGCTCCTCACATCTCCTCCGTGGATTACTCCCACGGCGTCCTGTACGTACGTTGGACCTACGGCGAGCTCTTCATCGACCTGTCGCACTCCAGGATGCTGCACTGGCAGGTTGTGGCGGTCGGCAAGAAAGGACCGGAGAGGAGCTACTCCATCGACGTGAGTTTGTACACAACTTTATTAACACTGTACAAACACAACTTTATTAACACTGTACAAACACAACTTTATTAACACTGTACAAA
>NW_023339652.1:422250-426139 GCF_004916995.1 Morone saxatilis | reverse complement strand
CTGTTGCTAACTGTGGCTAACTGTGGCTAACTGTGGCTAACTGTTGCTAACTGTGGCTAACTGTTGGTTGTTCAGCGGACACACAGACATGTTCCTAGCAGCCCGATAATGACTGCACTTCTCGGTGAACTGTTGTTCGGTTCAGGTTTCCGCTGTGTGTTAGCGACCGTTAGCTGCTCACATTCTGCAGCAGCAGCTTGTTATTTCGGGGTCAGGACGAGCTGCTATTGATTATCTCCTCTGGGTCCATTCGACGATCCAATTAGCAGCAGAGGGATGACCTGCTGTCTCTGCTGCAGCGAGTCCAGCTCGTCTTCTGCTCCATGAGGCCAATTATTGTGCCGGCAGACTCAGACCTGCTCACATAATCATCAGTCTGAGGGTCGGAGGTTCTGTTTGAGGTTTAACTGGACTGATGGAACCAACACTCTCAGGAACACAACAGCTTCACTTTGTAGCAGATAAAACCTGTAACCCTGCATACAGAATGAACACTAATAACTAATAATAAATAATGATTGTATTTATAACATGTTGCTTTTTGTTTCATCTATAAACAATAAATCAGGTGACCCGTAACGTGATGCGAGCGAGCCTACCTCTGCCTCCAGGAGACATCTACAACCTGACAGTGACGGCCTGCACCGAACGCAGCCGCAACACCTCCACGCCAAACATCATCAAACTGGGTCAGTGCACACACACATATACACACAGTAGCACACACACAGTAACACAGACAGTAACACAGACAGTAACACACACACAGACAGTAACACAGACAGTAACACACACACACAGTAACACACAATTATTATTTTTTCTATTTTTTGTGCATATTTATTTATCTTTAAATAAACCGGCACATTTATATGATTATTGACACTGGTTTATTTCTTTATATTATAAGTAATTATAAGTAATTTAATTATTGAAGTCAGTTTGGCAGCTTTTGTCCTCCATATCTCCAGATAAGGTTTGTACTGTGTGCAAATAATAATGAGCATTAATATTAATAATAATGAGCATTAATATTAATAATAATGAGAGTTTACAGCTTCAGTCTAAGTGCGTTTCCATCCTGAAAGTGAAAATGAAACTTGAGTTTTGGGACTTCCTCTTTAAGCTGTGAGAGTTTGTAGCCTCGCTGTCAGACGCTGCACTGGCTCTCGGCTCCACTTCGACTTGGTTCACATCACTTGCTGTCACATTCGGTCAGATTGAAGTTTTCGTTTGCGTCTGTTGGCTGCAGAGCCGGCTCCTCCGAGGTCCCTGTTCGCCATCAACGCCACGCACTCGTCCGTCACTCTGCTGTGGACCGAGGAGGGAGTGGTCGACTACTACCAGGTCCTCTGCAAACCCAACAAACCCAGCAAGGAGCTCAAGGTAAAAGAACCATTATTACTTTATTTCATCTGCTTGCTTCCAGAAAGGAAACAGCTTGTTCAGAAAAAGTTACAGTAAATAAAAGTTAAAGACTCAATCTCCAGTATTATTATTATTATTATATTTATTATTCTAATTATGATTATTATTATTATTAGTAGTAGTAGTAGTATTAGTATTATCAGTTCATTTAAATCTGAACAAAAAGTACTCAGTTGTTTAAGATCTGTGGTTCTCAATCCGTCCTGTAGGGTCCTGTGGGGTTCTGTAGGGTCATTGTATGGTTCTGTAGAGTCCTGTAGGATCCTGTGGGGTTCTATAGGGATCACTGATGGGATTCTGTAGAGGTTGCGTGGTGTAGGGGGCGGGGAAGGTTAAGTGGGGGTATGTCGGTGTTAGAGTGCGCGTTGTGAGGAATCCTGTGGATTCATAGTGGGTTGTGCGAAGTGTGGAGAGACGTCACAGAGTTGTATGGTTGCAATGTGTAGGAGTCCGTAGGATCCGTGTAGGTTCTGCTGGGGTCTGTGGGGCGGAGTGCAGGAGGTATTCATGAAGCTATAGTCTAGATGAGGTCATCTACGTGTGTGTCTTGTTTTTTCATAACCTTAAAGAATCCAGAAAGGTCCCTCGCGGATGCTCATCCCCGTGGTGAGTTTGTGTGTGTTTGGGGGAGTTGGGAGGAGTAGATGTTGTGGTGGTGGTTTTAGTGGGTGTGGTGGGTTGAGTGCATGGTGTTGGTGTAGTAGTGTTGTTTGAGGAGAGAGTTGTTGGGGTTGAGTGATGTTAGTTTTTTTTTTTTTTTTTGGTTACTTTTTGGAGTCGGAGGATGTTTAGGTTAATTGTTGAGAGAGAGTTTATGTAGCATGTGGAAGATTATATAAGTTTTTGAATTCTATTATGCACTGATCCTATCGTAGGAGCACAATTAATGGCTAGTTATTTTTCGATCGCATATGTATAGAATCATTATACATGATGTGCCAGTTGGATATGAGGTTGTATTCTATCGAATTTTGATGCATATGGATGATAATGTTGAGTGGATATCATTGGGATATACGTTCTATATCTACGTGCAGTGTATATTATTTGTCCAAGCGAATGGGTAGTGATATATAGATCTATCTCTATGAGGGACTGTAATGCACTGTCATTGATAGATAAATTCAATAGTGAGTATATCAAATACCATAACCATTTTAAGAATTGAAGAAAATTAAGTGTTTTTGGTCGGACCGGAGGAATCGATATCTGGAATACTTCATCCTCAACTATACCCTGTTAAAAGGCAAAACATCAAACCTTTCATTAAGAATGTTGTCTATCTGGAGATAATTCTTATTAATTTCATCCACGTCGATCACAGGAGGTATCTGTGTTGACTGATGACGGAGTATCGATTTTTCACTGATTGTCCTGAGTAGATAGTTCCCACAGTGACTTTTTTTTATATTGAGGAACGCCTTAACCCCTCTGTTCTACTCCTGATCTGTACACATCTGTAGCTCTTGGTTGCTTACCCGGTGGTGAGTCCGTCCTAGTGTTGGTTTTCATCATGATACTGACATCAGCTGAAAGACCTTATAGTTCGACCGAGGGTTGGTTTGGTATTTGTTCGACAATCGACAGTATATGTTTAATTCTCAGGACCTGTGTGAGGATGTATGAACGCAATAGTTGCTGCGAACTGTCTAAAATTGTTTTTTTTAATTTATCACTCTGATTGCTGAATGTAGTGTAGAGGCTGTTGCTTCTCTCGCCTCAATCGTGTACACAATGCTTTCATGATCGGATCGCGATCTTCGATGGACGCGGATTTGTATGGTTTTTTTTTTTGTTTTGTTTGCATTCATTATTTGTAACTCGTCTGATGTGAGCCGGATGCGCTAATCGTGTGTGGCGGTCAGGAAGGTCTTACCGTCACACCACGTTATTATCACTGGACCTCATATTTTTTGCGCCCTGTTGTGATATGAGCTCTGTGCCTCTCTGCAGGTATGTTTCTTCTCTCATATGAACTGCTTCCCGCAGCTATGCTATAGGGTTATTTTCCTCGACAGCCGCATGTGAGAGCACTGTTCGACGTGGTTGGTCTAGCTGCAGTCTTGGTGCGGGTATAAGCTCATGGTACGTCAACGGCCGGTGCATGGTGGTTCCCGCTGATGTTACGTTCTGTTCTTACCTAGGCTGAGTGGGTAGGTTTCCCAATGTAGCAGGCCTGTATGGTGATAGGCTGCCGAGCAGTAGCATGGTATGTGTTTGTATACATTCTTGTCACGACTGCCAGCAACTAAGGAAGGCGTTTTCTGTCTCTGGGCCGTGGGGGGTGTTGCGGGTGTTCAAAGTGATAGCGCGTGACATGTTATTCAGTTGGAAGACCTGACGTTCTCTGTAACACATACGTTCGCTAGTATTGGTGAAGAAGACGCTCTGCCTGTTTAGTGATGTCTGCTGGGTCGAGATTGCGCAGATTGTTGAGTTAGGTATTCAGTCCTATGCATAT
>NW_023339652.1:405909-422225 GCF_004916995.1 Morone saxatilis | reverse complement strand
CTGTGGGGTTCTGTGGGGTTCTGTGGGGTTCAGTGGGGTATCAGAGATATCAACCTACTGTGTGTTTTTTTTCAAACCTTAAAATCCAGAATCCCTCGGGACCACCCCGTGAGTGTGTGGCGGCCTCTAGTGGGGGTCCCGACCCTCAGGTTGGGAACCATCTCTGGATTAAACCAGCTCCCCTTCCTCTTTGGATGTTTCACACTTTAATCTTCGTTGTCTCTTTCAGGCCCGCGAGCCTCAGACGGCGAGTTCTCACGTGGTGACGGTCTCTGGTTTGATGCCCTCATCCGCCTACAACTGCACCATCACCAGCTTCAGCTACAGCACGCCGAGCAAACCCGCCCACATCACCATCAGCACCGTCGGTAGGTGGCACGGTCCGCCACACAAACACACACAATGGAGACAATTAAACCTTAATGTCAATATTTTGACAAACAATCTATTAATGAAGGTAGAATTGTGTTTATGTTTTATTAATGGAAATATTAATATTATTAATATATTTATTGGGTTGTTAGATTAAGGTGTAAAAACTGTTGCCTTTAATTTGAACCTCCTATTAATGAGTAATAAATGGGTTATAAATTAGCTATTAATGTGTTATTATTGAGTTATTAATGAGTTATTATTGCGTTATTAATGAGTTATAAATGAGTTATTAATGGTTATAAATGGGTTATTAATGTTATTAATGACTTATTAATGAGTTATTAATGCGTTATTAATGCGTTATTAATGTGTTATTAATGCGTTATTAATGCGTTATTAATGTTATCAGTGTTATTAATGAGTTATTCATGGGTAATTAATGAGTTATTCATGGGGTTTTAATGTGAATAAATGACGGAAGTTTGTTTGCTGTTTTTTCAGTTGTTAAAATAAACATTTCCTGTAGATGTTTCACATTAAAAGCCTTCTGTCTATATTAATGAATTATTATGAGTTATTAATGGATTATTAATGAACCTGTATGCAGCTAAAGAGATGAACCCGAGTGTCGCAGCGATCTCGGCTCTGGCCGTCCTCAGCATCCTCCTCATCAGCCTGCTGGTCCTGTTCCTGCTGGTCCTCCGCAAGAAACACCTGCAGATGACCAGGTACTAAACCCTAGACCTGGACCAGGTACTGAACCCTAGACCTGGACCAGGTACTGAACCCTAGACCTGGATCAGGTACTGAACCCTAGACCTGAACCAAGTACAAATACATTTGTATCCGACTAAATAAAACAATGAAATGATGATTTTAGTTCCTCTAACCAACCTTTAGTAACAACAATGACAATAACAGTAATAATAATAGTGATACTGATATTGATCGGTGATTGATTGAATGATTGATTGAGGTGGAATTGGTCCGATCAGCAGTGGATCAGATGTTTTCAGGCTGGTCGTAAAGGTTTTGCAGAAGTGATCTGGTTTCAGTCAGAATTGAAGTTTTATTCTTAGAGTCTCAAACACAAACGACTTCCTCACTGCGTGTGAATTATATCACTGTGACAACCGCTGCAGATTACAGCCCATAATGCTGGATTTATTCCTGTCAGCTTTAATCCTGCTGCTTCTAAAATAAACTTCTGCTGCTTCGTGGTTCCCTTCAATAAAACCGTTTCCATAAAGACACATAGTGAGTTTGCTTTAAGACAAACCTGAGATACTTATGATGAGACATTTATGATCAGGAGTTTTTACTTTGTCAGTGAAATTAAAATGATGAAATTGTAAATTTAACCTTTTTGCTATAAAGTCAAAATTATGATTCTTTAATTTTACATCAAAAATATAAAATTTTTAACTTTTTAGGTCAAATGTACTTTTTCTCTAAAGTCCCGATGTGAGTGCGTCAGTGTTTATTTAGACTGTACATCAGCCTGAAGCTTTTTTTCTTTTAATCTCTCAGTTGAGGCTCAGTTATTTTCACACTCACTTTAACTCACTTCCTCTATTTCCTGATTGGTCATCAAATATTTATGACTTCCCCAAACTGCTCTCAACTGTTCTCGCCACATTTTCCACCCATGTGACGTGTTTCTCGCTGTTTTCTGTTTCAGAGAATGCGGCGCAGAGACATTCGTCAACTTCGCCTCCTTTGAGCGAGACGGGAAGCTTCCCTATAACTGGTAGGATCCTCCTCCATTTGTTCCCTTCAGATCACTGAGAAATGTTTAATCTAAACAGAAGCTGAACTGTCCTGAGACCTGAGGGGTGTTTAGCAGGTTCTGGGATCTGGTTCAGTGATCACATCCTCAGCTCGGATGTTGCTGCAAACACCCTGCAAAGACCCAATCAGAGGCAGATTAGCGGCTCGGCGGGGGATTGAGGAGGCAGATTAGAGATTTGAACATGTAGCTACAGATTTTAGCCAGTCTGTGGCGCTTTAAGCAGCGTGAGGCGATGATGCTGATGATGATGATGATGAAGCTCAGCCCCCTGCCTGCTTTGTTTGGAGCAGCTGAAACAGGTTGTTTGTTAATGATAAAAGATCAGGATTTCCCTTAATCTCAGATTAAAGGGACTCAATGTTTATTTTGGAGTTAAATTCTACAAAACAAGAAAAGACAACTGACAGTCGGAGTTAATGGCTGTAACGTGTCGAGTTATTTTTTATAAACACAGTGATTAATGATTAATATAACAGCTGAAAGACGGTCAGTTAAGGCAGAACCTTGGCTTCCATCTGCTGTTGTATTCGACCTCCATCACTAAATGCACATGTCCATCAGAGTGTCTTCTTACTGTGGCGCTGGAGTTGTGTTTATGCTTTGACTGTGCATGTTAGCAGACCTTCGTTGTGTGGATGTGGAGATGTCACCACTGATGCAGATAAATGTGTAAAATTCAACTAAAAATGACCCTAATGTTGAGTAGAGGGCCTGCAACCTCTCCAGTGGCTCCCTGTGGCTCCGACATTATAGTCTATTAATAACAGATATTTGACATTGTCGTAGACATAAACTGTAAGTATGTGTGTCCATTACACACCCAATTTAAAATGTTAGTTAACTAAAATATGAGTCATACTTTATTTTTCCAAACATCAGTAGTGGTGGTTAATAGTCTTGAGTCTCCCGAGCTGGACTAACTATAGACTCAAACTCCAAAACAGAAAAGTCTCAGAGGAAAAAGACTGTCTGTATAATAAGGACTGTTTGTCCTACACATGGACTTGTGTGGGCCAACTGTTTTGGTTCTTTATTTATTATTTATTTAGCTTCACATAAATATTGGAATATAAATATAAAATAGTATATGAATGTATATTAACCAACATGGTGTACCTCAAGGACCCCTTCTGGGTCCTGTTCTTTTCTCCATTTACATGCTTACACTTAAACAGAAGGCATGTTATAGCTTATCATCTGTATGCAGATGATACACAACTGTATCAATACAAAAAGTATAAAACTTTAAGACACACTTGTCTCCCAATTTCCATAAATTTGTAGAACCTAAATCATTAATCCCAAAATTTGTTACAGCTTCTCCCAACAAGTTGTCCCTGCAACTGAACTTACTTTTCTTTCTTTTTTTTGCTCACACACACATTACAATTTAATTTCCAAATCAAGATATTTAATTATTTACACAACTCAAAAATGTAAATAGTGTGAAGAGTATTCATTATCTGTATCTATAACGTATCTGTATCTGGGCAGAGCTTAAGCCAAAGTGGGCAGGGCTAACCACAAGTTGTAAATTTAAGACAAAAATTGATTATCAGTGAAATGAATTAATTGATCATAAGTTGGTATATTTATTAGAAAACAATTTACAGAACTGAGCTTCAGAGAAATGTGATTACAGTAAGAAGACTATTTACAGAACAGGCTATTTTTTATAAAAGTTGCTATATTTGAGAAATACAAACGTGATTTTCTACAAAACTGTAACAAAAGAAGCCAATATGACAAAATGTTGAATCTTGTCTAAACACCAGCATAATTTAGATTTACAGTTTAAATCAGGAACTATCAGATCAAAGAAATCAAAGAGATTTGATTTTTTAAATTATTAATGGACACAACAGACACATTTCACTCTGCACTTAAAGGAGGTTTCAGGGGTTTAATAAGATGTTGTTTTAATGTTTCCACTCCGGAGCTTCCTATTTCAGAACCATAGTCTGGATCTTTTTTAAATAAAGAATCTGTATCTGCATCAGTGAGGTCATGAGCCGAGGAACACAAACGTTAAAGAGATCATCAGGTTCATTAAGGTGGCTGTCACGTGGTCTGATGTCAGCACCGAGTGACAGAATGTGGACTGTTTTTACATGATGAGGGTCCTGGCTGAGTGTTGCATTGTGGGATGGGCCGGGAAGATGCAGTGATGTCACAGACTCAGGCTGGAGGTTGTTTAATGAGACAGAGCGGCCATTGACGTCCAGCAGCAAACAGACTCCTGTTGTCCTCCAGAGAGACAACGGGACACTTTCTGAAGGGCTGCATGATGCATTAACTCTGTGTTCAGCACTAATGTGAAGCTCTCGACGCTCAGTGCCTCTTTACTAATGGAGCACCATGTTCTGTCCCCAACCTATCGCCCCCTGGTGTCTGTTTTTCTTTATTTTTTCTTGTGTGTGTTTTTATTTGATGTTTTATTTGAACCCCCTTCAGGCGAAGAAGCCTCTTTGCCTTCCTTACCCTACTGCCATCCTGCCTTTGGACTGACTATCTTTTGGCTTTTTATATTAATCCTTGGTAAGTAAGCACTTGCTGGCCAAAAACACTGCACTTCAGGGGCATGTCTTAGCAGAGCCACAGCCCACAGTATTGATCAGAGACATTGTTTTACTCTCCATTTCAACCTAAGTGACCTCAGTGCGGAGCCACCAGATCATCTCTGGATACAGAACTGAAGGATAAGTCTGCTGATATTCCATATTTTTCTTATTGTCAACAAATCCCATGAAAAGGTCAAAACCAACAAGTAATTTAGCGATGTGGTGTACCCCAAGGCTCAATTCTGGGTCCCATTATTTTCTGTGTTTACATGCAGCTGATACGCAGTCATATCTCTATCAACAGTAGAGATACTAGTTGTCTCCTTGCCCTCAAATATTGATTGGAAAAAAGAAGTGTTGGATGTCGTGTAATCATTAACAAACGGGAGAAGACTTTGATGACTTTATTTCGGCCAAATATTTTTACTTTTTTAAACAAATCCCAGGAAAAGACCAAAACAAACACTGCATTTATGGATGTGGTGTACCTCAAGGCGTGATTCTGGGTCCTATTTTCTTTTCTTATTTTTGTTTTTAAACAGATGATACGTAATTATATCTTTCAGTCAGCCCCAGAGAAACTAGTAGTCTGGTTGCCTTTAAGTGGAAATTAACTGTTAAATGTCTTTCTCCAGCTCAATGAGGATCAGACAGAAGTTATTACGTTGAATTTGTCCCAAATATTTTTATTATATTCAAGAATTCATATGAAAATACCAAAATCAACAATGCGTGTACAGACGCGGTGTACCTCAAGGTGCTATTCTGGGCCCTATTTGTTCCAGGTTGCTTCCCATACACAGGTTTTGGGAAGCGGCTGTTAGCTGCTCTTTATCAGAGGTGGTTTTCAAGGATGAGGACTGTCAAATGTACGTCTGGTTAACTTTCTCACCTCAGATAAAGAGCATCTGCTTCTATTTTCTTTTATATGGGAATCAACATGGACGGGTCGAGGGTTAAAACAACTTCTTGGTTAAGATCAGGAATGGTGATGGTCGCAGTTAAAATAAACCAACGATGGGAAGTGAAGCATGGTCACGTAAGTCCAAGGTTTTGTTGAGCCATCCATCTATCCTGACCTTCTTCCTCTGTGGACTTTGAGACTTTATAACAGCGTCACCTGAGTCTGTCCTTTGCTTCTGGTGGACCAGCTACAAGGTGCTGAACATAAATGTTGTTCGGTGGCATTTGCTCAAATGACTGAAGCTGTTGTTTTTCTTTAGTCTTTACATGGTTGACCATAATATACTGCTGTGTAGTTCAGATAATGCAATAGTCATAGTTGTCGGTTTCTTTGTGGTCAGTTTGTAACCCATCATTGAGGTAACTCGTCCTCTGAACATTAAATCTGGTGTTCCACAAGGCTCAGTATCAGTTTATGTCAGTAAATAATAAGGGCATGTGTTTATATCACCTATTCAGCCACTCATAACATTAAATCTGGTGTTCCACTAGGCTTTTGGGCCCCTTGTTGTTCTTAATTTAAATTCAGAATCAGATTAATGTTTGTATAGTGGTTATATTTATTTGCAGACGACACTATTATATTTATTTCTTACAGAAATCTTAATAACTGCCATTTGATTTACGGAGACTCAATTCATTTTACTTGGGCCTAAATCAAAAACCACATATAGTTTGTTTATATCAGGGGACCTAAAATGAATCCTTGTGGAATGCCAGATTTAGGGGAGATACATCCTTAATATCTTTCAAATGAATTTGTTGTATTACCTGTTCAGCTTCTCTGAACATTAAATCTGGTGTTCCACAAGGATACATTTTGGAGCCCTTGTTGTTCTTAATTTACATAAATTAAATTATGTTTGTAGAAGTTCCCTAAAGTGACTATTTGGGGCAGCAGGACGGTGTATAAATAAACTGCAGTGTGGCTCACTGATGTGTTTTTATGGCACAGATAAAAAGATATAAACAATATTTATTAGCAGATTCATTGTTGGTTTGAGTCTGCACTTTGGATTTGTTGACAAGAAGGAAACAGAATATCACGAGACTCATACTTTAACTCTAAAAGCTGCATTTTGAATTAAAAAATGCTTTTTGGATTCACGGGGGGAAACAGGAAGTCAGCAGATGATTTTTCTGACATGTTGAAATGTGTCTTGCAATGCTGTGTCTGTGGTTGAACTCTCAAAGTCACACTCAGTGTGTTTCTACTAACATGTTGGATGTAGCATGATGCTAACTGTTGATGCTAACTGCGGCTTTGCTCCATGTTTGCTGTTTGCATGCCTCTTGTTTACTGTAGAAGTTCAGTTTGTAGAGCTGCTTTTAGCGTAGCTGTTTGTTCTGTTAGACATTACTGTGCATGTTGCTGGTGAAAGATTCACTTCCTGACGGCATTATGGAGCCTCCCAAATCTATAAATATGCCCTCAGCTCTGAGCTGAGAGGACATTTTGGGATTTGAGAGGTTGTGACACAGTGAGAGAATGAATCTTTAAAGGTTTGACTCCAGAATGCAAATACAGAAGCATGAAGTGTAAAAGATAAATTACTGTAAATGTAAAAAGCTGCATGTCTTATATGGAGGTGTTTGCATAAAACAGTTAGTTTGAGACGATTCATTAAATCAGTGAGCATGATGTTGTTTCTCTGATGTGATACGATCAGTTTATTCTAGAGTCTGTTTTCTAGGGTTCGACCGATGGATGGGTTCCCCACTGGCCCTTTATTGAAGTCTATGAAATCTCACTTTCCATTTGTTCAGTTGTATTGTTACAGCGTTTGCCTACACATAATAGTTACAGAATTATAATAATAAAAGTGAATGTGAAATTGATTTTTTCATTTTCCAATTGGCAGACGTGCAAATTAAGATCTAGATATTTGAATTTTTAAAGTATCTAAAAATAGATACAAATACAAATGGAAACTGACATTTAAATTTCTTATTTATTTGATTTAATATTAATATTGGCATCCATAGCCATCTATACATTTTAGTGTTTTACACTCGTATCATTGTTTTATTTTTAGTTTGAGTTAAATTGTCATATTTAAATGTATTTATTTAGGGTTTCAATCAATAAATGTATTCTAAAAATATAAACTTTTATTATTTTACACCAATAAAGGCTTTAAAAACCCACATCGGTCCAACCCTGATGTCTGCAGCTCTGGAGAACAGTCAGTAGGATCTAAAGTAATGCAGTATAATGCAGTATAATGTAATGTGTAATATAGTGTAATATAGTATAATGTGTAATATAGTGTAATGTAATTAGTAATTAGTAATGAGTTATCATCATGAGGAACTTTACATGTTTGTATTTTATAGGAGCAAGACAGCTTTAAAGAAACGGAAGCTAACAAGGTAACAAGACTAAACAACAACATGTGGCTCTGTGGGCTTCATCACTGTGTTTGTTTGTTTATTTATTTGTTTGTTTGTGTGCTGCCATCGCACTAATAACAGCCTTCAGCCAGAAACAGAGAACATCAGCAGATTAAGGTTTAATTTACAGTGGGGACGAAACAGGAAATACAATATACAATCTATAACTCTGCTCACTGGGAAGGGTCAAAGGTCAAATGCCTTTATATGCTGGAACCCTTCAGCCAGACGTCCATTGAGTCCTTTCTTACATTTTATAGAGAGATTGTACGTCCTGTGTAATCAAACAGCAGCTCACCTGTTCTATAAATATTAATATATATATTTATGAGCTGGTGGCGTGCTGCATCCTGACGGCTCTGTCTGTATATTTTAGTCCGGTGCAGCTGGATGACTTCGACGCCTACTTCAAGGAAATGAGCAAAGACTCGGCCTACAAGTTCTCCCTGCAGTTCGAGGTAAAAGCATTCCCAGTTCAATCAGTCAGACTCAGGAGAGCTGGTTCAGATCCCGGGACGCTGGTTCAGATCCTGAGATGCTGGTTCAGTGAATTAAAGGTTCCTGTGAGTCCTGCAGATGTCTGACAGATGTTGATGTTTTTCAGGAGCTGAAAAGCGTCGGTCTGGATCTTTCCCATGATGCAGCTGACCTGCCCATCAACAGGCCGAAGAACAGATACACCAACATCCTCCCCTGTGAGTCACTGACAGCAAAGCATCATGGGTGAAACTCACTAAACTAAACTAAGGTTTCATTATGTTTCCTGAGAATGGGATATTCAGAAATATTAAAGACCTGCACGAAGAAATGTTGTCTGTCCAATATTCAAATCAGCAGCCTCCTTATAACAGAATTATTATTAATTCATCTAATTAATAATACATTTTATTATTAATAAAGTTATAACAACTACATAGTTTCGCACTTAAAGAAAGTTTTAGTTTGTGAAAGTTTCCTGTAACTGTGTGAATTTTCCCTCCAGACGACTTCAGTCGGGTGAAGTTGATCTCGATGCACAACGATGAAGGTTCAGACTACATCAACGCCAACTTCATCCCTGTGAGTTCATCCTCTGCATCCACTGAACACACACACACTGTTTACTGTTTACACACTGGATCTCATCTGCTTTATATTCTTAATATTAATACTGACACACCTATTTAATAACTTTATATTCCAAATAAATGAATTATTGTAGAACACTAATGATCTCTGAAGATGATCAGTAACATAACATTATAAACCAACGCTAACCTGATGTATATAATTATATATGTATTATATAATCTGCTGTCTGTTTGATCTTAAGGGCTACAAACACACCAAGGAGTACATCGCCACTCAGGGTCCGCTGCCCGAGACCCGTAACGACTTCTGGAAGATGGTCCTGCAGCAGAAATCTCCGATTGTTGTAATGCTCACGCAGTGCAACGAGCGGCGGAGGGTAAGTCTCCTTCCTGTAGCACCTGAGGGTGTATTTTACCTTCTGCTCCACCACATGTGTCAGCTTCTTCCTGTAGTAACAGATTATTACACACTTATATGTAATAATATAAACCTCGTTCTGCTGCCCCCTGGTGGACAAACACTGCAGTCTGATCTCAGTGGAAACTATTGATCTGATCTGTTTCCAGATACACAGGCTACCATACGATTCAGGGACATTTTAATATGGAAGAATTCAATACAATAAGATACAGTTCTCAACATTTGTTTAATGTAGACATTTATTTTGTCTGATTAAAAGCCTGTTCTATACCAGCGAGTATTTTTCTCTTTATGGGAACAATCTGAAGACAAATGTCTGATTTCAGAATTACAGTCAGTGTGTTTATTGATTTTCAGACAGACAGGTAACTTTAGATCCAGTCTGCGTACCGATGTCGTCTCTGCTGATCTTGTGAACTGATTTGAAGACCTTTGTCTCTCCAGGTGAAGTGCGATCACTACTGGCCGTTCACAGACGAGCCGGTGATGTACGGAGAGATCAGTGTGGAGATGTTGTCTGAGTCCGAGTCTCCGGAGTGGACCATCAGGAAGTTCAGACTGGGATACGTGAGTTCCAGTTGCTCAATAAAAAAGCTGCAGGTCCACTTTGAACCACCAGAGGCCGCTCTAACAGACAACCTTTGTCTCCCCCTGCAGGCTGATGAGAGTCAGGACGTCCTCCACCTGAACTACACCTCGTGGCCGGATCACGGCGTCCCCACGGTCAACGCCATCGAAAGCATCCTGCAGTTCGTCCACATCGTCCGTCAGCAGGCCAACAGGACCAAAGACCCTATCATAGTCCACTGCAGGTCAGGATGGGACCCCAACGGATCAATCACCGATAACTGATAGAAAGCAGCAATGACGTCATTGGCTGTGTTATGTTTTTAATTTCAGGTTAAACAAGTCAAATTTAATGAGTTACTGTTATTGTTCAAACTGATCATCATTACATTATAAAATAGAGTAAATTAAGTTAAATAGTAAAATGAATAAAAACTAAAACTAAGTTGTGGACGTTAGAAGGAGGTTTGAGCTCCATGTTTAATGATTTCTTCTGGTTCAGCTGTTTATGTCTCTGAGCAGGAAGAGCAGCTCTCATCCTGTGATAAAATGCTATTAGATGGATGATGTAATGTGCATTATGACTCGCTGTGGTTGACCGCGCTGGTCTGACGACGCCGTCTGTGTTTCAGCGCCGGAGTCGGCCGGACAGGGACGTTCATCGCTCTGGATCGACTGATGCAGCACATCAGAGAGCACGAGTTCGCAGACATCCTGGGGATGGTGTCTGAGATGCGTTCACACCGGCTGTCGATGGTCCAGACTGAGGTGAAAACTCCTCATTCAACAGTTTCACAACAACAATCTTTAATCTTTTAACAACAACAGCAATCTTTTAAATCAATAATTTATGTAACCATTCAAACAGGTTGAATACCGTAGAGGTTCAGGTCAGAGTCCAACGCTGTTACTAGCGTCTGTGATTAGCTTGCAGCTAACAGGTTGTCGTCCTCTGCAGGAACAGTATGTGTTCATCCATCAGTGCGTCCTGCTGATGTGGCAGAAAAAGAAGCAGCAGTCCATCACCTCTGACGTCATCTACGAGAACGCCAGCAAGACATAATGATGGTGGCTCCTCCAGACGTGAGTCAAAGACTATAACGTCCTATCAAAACCAGCGTTTGTTTCTCACTTTGCTCTTTTTAAGAATCGTTTACAGGAGTTTCTCTTTCAGTTCAGGACAGCGTCTGGTCACAAACGGTGGTCAGCGTTTATCGGACACTCTCACTGTTAGCTCGCTTTCGTCACCACGCTTTCCAAATAGGCCTTTTTCACAGCAGCTATTTTAGACATGAAATAGTATATTTTTCTCATTCCCAGGTTGTCAAAAACAGACGCGAGTGGTGTTCAGTTAGTTGGAATCTGCAACTTCATCACTAGATGCCACTAAATCCTCCACTCTGGTCCTTTAAGTTAGCTAATGTTATAGTTTTACTACCATGAGCTAAGTTAAAGGACCAGTATGAAGCATTTATTGACATCTGGTGGTGAAGTTGCAGATTGCAGCCAAGCATGATTTTCCCACTGAATAGACCTTTTTCACAGCAGCCATTTTGACATGAAATAATAGGATACACACAGGTGTTACCAATGACACTAATCACGGCTGCATTCAATTTAGTGTAACAGACTGTTTGTTAGCACTGGTAACACCTGTGTTTACCCGACTATTTCATGTCAAAATGACTGCTGTGAAAAAGGCCTTTTAACTAAAGTTTTCCCCAACTGTAACATTAATCTGGCCACAGCACAGGATAAAATATAAGTTGATTAAAAACGAGCTTTGTGTCTCTTTATTAAATTGAATCCCTTTTCCTTGTCTTGCAGGCTGCAAACACGCCCAACCTCCTGTGCTTCAGGCATCCATTCTCTGCAGAAGAAGATCAGCTTCATCATCAGTATCAACAAACCAACAGCAGAACATCTCGACGACACAAGAGAAAAAAAAATCCAGTTTTTTGTTTGAATTGGTGTAAAAGCGTTGGATGGATTTCTGCCTTACAACACGTTGAACCACGACCCCGCCCTCTGAACTGGACTGACTCACGTCAACGTGGGGTGGGAGGAGTCAGAGGAGGAGTGTTAACGAGCTCCGTCCTGCGATTGGACGTCTACACTGTGTCCGTCCTCGTTCAGACGACGGGAGGCGGCGAGTCGGTGGAGCTGAGTCAGCGGTTTTTCATTTGATTTGTTTTTTAATCTCAGGAGTAGCTGAAAAACCAGCAAGCACACCGGCCTCTTCCTCCGAATATCATTCATCATCGTTAGTTTTTTTTGCATCGTTTGTAGCGTTCACCTCTTGCAGCGTGCAGCTTTCCTGGCTTTTTACGACGAGTCGAAGGCGGTAGATTGCAACCGGACTCACTGCCAAAAGTCCCGAACTCGGGGCCGTAACATTGCTCTAACACGCTAACTAACTGCCAGGACCGCTGCACCGATTAAATCCACTGGAGGAACCCAGCAAGCATTCGGCGACGGTTGACGGTCAGGAACATGAGCACAACATTTTACATCTGATGCTGATTTTTAATTGGGCTAAAAACCGTCCGAATGCAACGTTTCCGTCCTGGTTGAACATCAAACGTTGGCGTCATAAATTTGGTACATTTTTCCTGCAGTTTTACAGATTTCGGCTTTAAAGCAGCTTCGTAAGGTTTTAACATGAAAGTTTTTTGGTACTAAATAATTTCATTAAACGCTGCTCGACTCATTTCACTGTGTCCGTCGAGTCAGCCGCTGAGCGTCTGAATGTTTGCTGGGTCTGCACACGAACTAAAGGGCACAAAAACAGTTGAAGGGAACGAACGCCTTTCTGTGGAAACACGAGTGCCTCATGCCGCCGTCCCGTCGCCGCCGACGCGTCGGAGGCTAGTTTAGACGCTAGAGACTGTGGTCGTAGAGCTGTAGTTTCGATATGCACTGAGGCCTCGGAGATGCTGACAGAAGAAGGGAAGAGCTGCTGACGGTGGAGGACCGAACGTCTTTCTATCCAACGGTCTCCACCTGAAGATGTAGATTAACTTTAGCGGAGAGACTTTTAATCTCATCGGCGGCAACAATCCTGTTTGGATCATATCTTGACAGCATCTGAGGACAGTGGAACTGCCAAAACCACCCTGAAATTATATCCATGTTCCCTTTATGTTGCTGAATTTGGGAAATGACACAAACATATCTGCTCAGCATATCTCCAGAGCCGGCCCGAGCCCCGAATCTGAGTATCAGTAATATCTTTATCATTAAACATATAAACCTGCAACTAGAATTCGTGACCAAATAAACGTAACCTAGTCAGTGCCGTAAAACTTAAAGATACATTCTCTGCTTTTGTTACTGCGCCCTAAACGCTTCATATACAAACATTCTTGTATTCAGCCGCAAATGTTGTTCCCATATGTGGTTTAGCCCCTAAAAGGTTCCGGTTATAAAGCTCCCAGAATACCAATAAGATATATTGACCCCTAAATGTAAATAAACTTGGTACAGTGGCCACAAATACTGAATTATTACTTATGACAGAATTTATGATGAAGGTACATTTAAAAACTGTTAAATGTTTGTTTTGCACGAATATAATTATTAACTCTATCAATTGTGTTTGCTCCCACAAGAAGTTGGAATACTGCCCTAAAACATTTGATACAAACGTAGACCCAAAATTAGAAATCACCTAATTTTGAAAAGTTTGTTACCATGTAAAATATTTGTTTTAATAAAAGCAATTTGCCCCAAATATTGTGATGAAAAACAGTTTATAAGTTTTGGTATCTTCCAACTAATTTTCTTCTTCTTATTATTATTATTATTATATATTATTTATAATATTTGGTGTTTATTCAGGTTCCTTTGGGGATAAATGCTAGAAGAACATATAGAAAAGCGTTTGGGCGTTGTAATAAAATCTGTGTTAACGTTAATAAATTTAAATATGGCGGCTCGGGCCGATATTGGTCTTAAACACACACTACTGTACAGGAAGTTGTTCTGAAGCCATTTTCTCGTTTTCAGATCAACTTAATTTAGTTTAGTTTATTGTCATCTTTCTACTCAACGTTTGACTTGAAGGACAAAAAGAAAACTTCTCACTTCCTTGACGACGGTAGAGAATGTCTACTGAACAGACGAGACCGGTCGACCTCGAGTCTTACACTCCATTCAGGAAGTACGGGGTGTCGTCAAAATAAGAGCCCAGAGCTGAGTGGCTTTTCTGTTCTCATTAAAGGTCCAACAAAAGATTAAACCAGATTTTTAATATTTACATTTAAATTTCTTCCAATCAAATCCAATCACAGGATTGTTCCAGTTTTACATGGATGTGAATGGGAGCGAATGTAAAAGGTCAATATTAAACATTTTACCAATTAACTCACTAAGTAACAAGTTTTTATTTTGTTCATAAATCATAAATTAAATGTTATGTTTCAAAACTAAATATTTCAAATAAGTCAGTTAATATTTAATGTTAAACAGCAGAAAGTATAAAACAGTATGAAAGTTATCTGATTGAACTGTTCTCACATTATCTGATATTGATGCTGTTTGTGTTATTTTAAGCACGAAAATTATCTTTGTGGCCTTTTGGTTCAAACTTCAATAGTTCTTCAGTATTTCTATACATATAATTTAATATAACTGAATATTGTACAGCCCCTAGAACATTTTATAATTCTAATAAAACAACTAAACTTTAAACTAAAAGGAAAAGCTGCTTCTGACTTCTGTTGGCGTTATTTCGACCACACCTCGTATCTAATTTGTAAAAAATAAAATAAAATAAAAAATGAAGAAATCCATGAATGTGTGTAAAAAGGCCGTTGGATGCTTCAGTGTTGACTTTGTAAAATGATTCATTGTGGCCTTGTGGTTTAAACACCTGAAGTCTTTACCTGCTGGTTCGGTCACCACTCGATCTGAAAGGTCACGTTTCACTGTTAGATATCCGACGTACTGTACATACTACTACTGCTTACTCTGTTTCTACTCGTCATTGCTGAGTAATTCTTGTGGAAATGTTGCTTTAGAGGTTTGTTTTTTAAAAGTTGTTGTATATGTGAATCATCATTTCCTGAGCCAGAAGTCCTCTCATCACTACGACGGCTTCGCGGTCGTCCGGAGACTCGTGGACACGGAGGACTCATCTGAGGCCGGAGGAACGCACTTTGGTACGACCGTCAGAAAAGACGAAAGCTCGGCACTGTACACTCTTCTTTCTCTTACTTAGTGTTCGTCCAGTCAGACTTGTTTGTTGGTGCCATTCTCGTGCATTGTGTCACTTAAAATTTGAGGGATGATCTTGAACTCGGATCATTGTCACAGAGTTTTAATGTGTGTGTGTTGGAACAAAATAAAATGTTGCAGTTATGTTAGTCGTGTTTCACTTTCTGTGTACAAACTACAAAACTACAGTTTAAGGTTAAAGTTTCATTAATGACAACAAAAGTATTTTTGATTTTCTTATTTTAAGCCAGCTTGTTTTAGTTTTAAAAACCTACCAAATATGATCATACTTCTACATTAACTTGTTAAATGTATCCCACGTTCAATATATTACATTATTAGGATACTTAACACTGCTCACTAATATTTGATGTGTAACATAAATCTATTTGTTAAATCAATTAATTATCTGCAGATCTCACTACATTTATTTTACAGTAACAAAATGATTCAGTCACAAATACTAAATTTATTTGTATTAATCCTAAAATGTGGTTTTGTGCCCACCAAAGGTGAATATTATTAAGCCAAATTTTGGTTTTAAACTACTACAATTAAACTTTAAGTAAACCAATTTAGCAATTTCACATTAGTGGTTTATTTGATATTTACAAAACTCAAATATAATCCGATATGATTGTGAAACAGCTGCTGATGCACTTTTAATAACTGACAGCGAGCGCTAATGACAGTTCAGCTGCTTAAGTTAACGTTGCGTTAGCTTCACACACTAACAGAACAGATCCTGGAGGCCTTCATTTAAAACTTTGAAGGTTAAAACCTTAAAACGATTATTATGATTGTGACAGAAATTTCATTTTTTAAAATATTTATTACAGTTCTGTTGTTTAGACTCAACAACTACTGAGCTACTTGCTAGCTAGCTAGCTAGCTAATGCGATCAAATTGACTTGAGGAGACGATTAGTCAGTTAGTTAGGGCTGGATCAGGTAAGT
>NW_023339652.1:402828-405809 GCF_004916995.1 Morone saxatilis | reverse complement strand
TGTAAATGTTAAAAGGAGTTCGGTCCTAGACCTGCTCTATTTGAAAAGTGTCCTGAGATAACTTCTGTTATGAATTGGTGCTATACAGATAAAATTTAATTGAATTGATGTTTCTGAACAATGAAAGAGAAAACTGTGCAACCAAAGTTGTGATAAAGTACAACAACAGATTTGTCCGAACAAAAGGACAGTTATAATCCAACATTACTGACCAAATGATATCTTTCTGTTCTGCTGGCAAACTTAAATTAACCACAGTAGCTGCTGCCAGCAGTTATTTATGTAAGTCATAAAAATGCAGCTCTCAATGTGAATCAGCCATTAAAATTAATATTTAGATAGAAATTATTATTTTAGTTTTTTGCATTGTTAAACATCCATGTTGATATAAAGACTCCATCATCATTTTATCATTTTCATATAATTTAATCGTAAAAACCTAAAAACTTGCTTTCGATGATTTTAGAAAAGCTGAAATCAGACATTTTACAATTTCAGAATAAAAGCTTGTGTTTGTCCTCAGGAGACTTTAAAGGTCAGAAAGTGGAAACTCAGTGAGATGATTTTTATAAAGGTTTTATTGCAGAATGAGCAGATTTAAATGGAAAAGGCACCATGAAAACTATACACATACAAATGCTTTTATCGCTAACGTTTCTCTCTGATTGGCTTCTAGAACTGTTAAATACAGAAACAGCGATTATCCATAAAGTACTCAGCTTTAATCAGTAGTGTTAATTACAGAGTTGTGCTACAGAAAAACCTTTTCATCAGTTTATTCCACTTTTTACTTCCTTTACACTCAACCAGGAAACTGGTCGGAGACACTTAAGTGCATAAGTGGAAAACAAAATCAATACAATCAGTCGATGCCACAGTGAGTAAAGAGGCTGATCTTTGTACATATTATATGCGAGCATATACATACTTATTTATATTTTACAGACAACGTTTGCTCCAGATAGGCTGCTCGGTAGAAACTCATCAAAAAATAGTCACATTATTAGTTTGTGTCGTAGAAATAATTTTTTGCTTACAGATTTTTTCTTTCTTCCAACATTCGACCAACTTTTCTCAACACAGAATTCACTGTTGAAGAATCAATTCTCAAATTAAAATATTATTAAATATTCGAATATTGTGAGTGAGGCAGTGTGAAGCCCCGCCCACTTTGGGAACCTCGGCCAACTTCCTCCTCTCCTGTAATTAGATATGCTACGCTAGGCTAATCTATGATGGAAAATATAAAAGAGACATATAGTCACATCTTAAGTTAGCTAATGTTACCAAAAAACTAACATTTACATTACATTGATGCTAGCATTTTGCTAACATTAGCTAACTTAAGATGTGACTGTATGTCTCTTCTATATTTTAACCTTCTTCACAATATGGTTGTTTTTCCAACATAGATTAGCCTAGCATAGCATATCTAAGCACAGGAAAGTAGAAAGTTGCTCAACTGTGATTGGAGCACATAGAAAAAAGGGGCGGGGCTTATGAAGGGTAACCTAGTTCAGGATCTCCATGGTAACAGTGGTTTAAACCAATCTCCTGTATTAATAATCTATAAATAAATTGTACTTTCTGTCCACAGAAACTGCTGCATATAATGTACTGTAATTATCATTCAGTCGTTAACAAACTGTTAGCTTGAAGAAAACATTCATCGCCTTTAAAGCAGAAAACATTCAGTTCAGTGTTTGGACGACATTTGACCTCTTAGGAAAAACTGTAAAAAAAAAAATCAATCAGCCCATAAAAAAAAGACTAAACTGTTGAATCATTTCACAGGTTTGATTCTTCACATAGAAACTTTTATATTTGTATTATTGTGCAAAAATGCTGCTAACAGCATCCTGTTTGTGTCACTAACTAAATCATAAATTAGAATAAAGTTATTTTTCAGTCGATCAGTTCTATTATCAATTAAACTTCTGATAAAATAAAAGGATTATAACTATGAAAATCATAATTCTCTTGGCCCAAAAATCTGAAATGTACAGTTATATTTATCAGTGTATGAATAATGTCATAAAGCCACATTTACTGTGTTTATTATAATAATATTAATATTATCAACCCGTCACTTTAATCAACTGCTGGCTCCAGTTTGTGCCTCCAGTTTAATGTCGTTACAGTCAGAGTGAAGCATCTGCTGCTCTGGAAGATCTTTGAACAACCAACATGGTCCGTTAACAGATAAAGTATGGAAGCCCATCAGTGCCAGGAAAACAAAAACAAGATGGAAACTTACTAAAAATAATTTATTTATTAAGTCAAGATTAAGAGATCCAAACCCATAATTATGTTCATTATTTTATATCATAATTTTATTTATTATCAAGGCTAACTTTTAATCTTTTGTAATTATGATAAATCACTCCCATAATTTCAACTTTTTATCTCATAATTTAGATTTAACAACAACAACAAATTTTTCATTTTATTTTCTTATTTTACTTTCAGACTTCTATAACAATATCTGATAATTAATGCTAATTATGCTAATTGTCCAGGTTAGCATGTGTCAGTACTGAACAGGTTGGGGTTCAGGTTGACGTTGGATCAATAGAACGACTCCGTTGTGGTTAAAGAGGCACAAACTGCAGCCAGCGGGCAGCAGCAGCCGGTCGGACTTTAATACTGAGAGGCTTCGCTTTGGAAAATGAGCTACTGAGCAGCTTCAGACACCAACCAGACGCTCCTGCAGAAGAGAAACCTGCATCAGCGTTCAGTCAACTTGAGGCAAACGTGGCAGAGTTTTCTCTTTGTGTTCGAGCGGAACGGACGGCGTCCTACGGAGACGAGCTGAGGGTTTCCTGCCGCCGCCGCATGATCTCCACAAACTTGGCGTGGTCAGCTGCCGCCTGAGGATCAAGAGTGCGAGAAAAGAGCGGGATGCAGTGTGAAAGAATAAAAAGAAAGTACAGGAGGGAGGAAGGGAGGAGGGAGGAAGGGAGGAGGAGGGAGGAAGGGAG
>NW_023339652.1:400891-402778 GCF_004916995.1 Morone saxatilis | reverse complement strand
GGAGGAGGGAGGAAGGGAGGAGGGAGGGAGGAAGGGAGGAAGGAGGAGGAAGAGGAGGAAGAGGAGGAGGAGGTCATGTGGAGCTCAGTGGGTGCTGCCTTCATCAAAAGACTCCACCCCTGAATCACAGGTGGTGGCTGCCAGTTTCTCCTGTCGCCTCCTCATAATCTCCTGCAGCTCAGATCCCGAACTCTTCTGGAGACACAGAGAGAGAGAGAAAGAGAGAGAGACAGCGGGGGAGAGCAAAGAGAGAGACAGCAGAGGAGAGGAAACAGAGAAAGACAGCGGAGGAGAGGAAAAAGAGAGAGACAGCGGAGGAGAGGAAACAGAGAGAGACAGCGGAGGAGAGGACAGAGAGCAGGAGGAGAAGAAACAGAGAGACAGCGAGGAGAGGAAACAGAGAGAAAGACAGTGGGGGAGAGGAAACACAGAGAGAGAGAGAGAGAGAGAGACAGCGGGGGATAGCAGAGAGAGAGAGAGAGAGCGGAGGAGAGCAGAGAGAGAGAGAGCGGAGGAGAGCAAACAGACAAACAGCTGGTAAGACGGTGATCAAACACAAATAAAATGTTAGCGTCTGCGTCTGAAGCGACTGCCTGCTGCGAGCTGCAGAGAGCACGTGCATTAAAATATCTACAGAGTGAGTCAGCTGGAGTCAGGGTGCATGCTGGGTAACAGAGTGCTTCAGTGACTGGTTGCACAAAGATCAATCACAATCCTGAGTCATTAAAAAACTGCACAAAAATAAACAAATGGTTATTAAAAATAAGCTTATAGCGAGATCAGTATGGAGGACAAAACAAGACTCATTAAAAAATAAATACATAAAACTAAAATACATTTATTTTATAGATAAAATATACATTTATATGGCTGTGGGATTAAATTCTTCCTCAACAATTCATCCTTTTGTATTTACTTTATAGTTTCTTTATGTATTTATTGGTACTTTAGTCCCGTTGTCTTTGCTTTCTGTGTTTCGTCGTCTTTGTGCAACCAGCTGTAGATTCTGTCGGAGCTTTAAATGCGGTTTTATTGATTACATAAACACTAGTTTCTACTTACCAACAATAAATTATCAATACCTCACAGTCAGCAGTATATCAGTAATCATCAGCAGATCAATAACTATAGAACACTTATCGGGTTTGTTTCAAAGTGGCAGAACTGTTTGTGACATTAGAGGAAGATTCAGCGTTCGTCCAACCTGAGATTGTTTTTGTTTGTTACTGTAACAATTAAATCAGATTGAATCCTCTTAATGAACGTGAACATGAATGAGTCCTCCACACAAACTGATTCACTCATTCACATGAACTCAACAATGAACTGTTGAATCAGTTGTTCTGAACTTAAATGTGTTCAGTATTTTAAGTTCAGCTGATTTAATTCCAGTTTGTTCCACTGACTCATGTTCTTTAAGTTGACTTTATATCATTATAACAATGTTAGCATTATAATGCTGTATAGCTTAGCATTTTATTTCACTTTATTAATCATCATAAGCCCGAGTATGCATCCAAATCATTCTTAATGAGCCCAAAGTGGAAAGGTTGGATGTTTGAAAATTAATTGGCTACCATTTTGATAATCAATCAATAATCAATGGTTTTTATGGTCCGTCAGCTGTTTGACAGGTGATGTAATAATTTACTTTAGTGGAATAAAACTAAGTAAATTCAACTTGGTGGTAACATTTGTATAAAGAAGAAGCATTTAAGTGACTGTATTCAGATAAATTCTGTGAACACATTTTAAATAAGTTTGGAGAAATGCTGCATATGAGAGTAACTTCAATTACCGGATTGGAATTAGTTCAATTAACTTAATTTACCCAAAGTTACCTTAACAATCAATACTTGAGTTGACTCAAATCAAACATCTTTCAGA
>NW_023339652.1:394922-400791 GCF_004916995.1 Morone saxatilis | reverse complement strand
ATGGTGGTCTACCTGTATGGTGGTCTACCTGTACGGTGGTGGTCTACCTGTACGGTGGTCTACCTGTACGGTGGTCTACCTGTATGTGGTCTACCTGTACGGTGGAGGTCTACCTGTATAGTGGTCTACCTGTATAGTGTGGCTGTAGATGGGCTCCCCTCGGCCCGTAATGTCCACCGCTTTGGTCATCTCCAGGATGTTGTTTGGCACGTAGCCGGACGCTCCACCGCCGTTACGAACCTTCCACCACTGCTTCCTGTCGTCCAGAACCTGACAGACGAGTGTCGGGGATCAGACATTGTTGTTGTTATTGTTATTGTTATTGTTATTATTATTATCATTTCTACAACAACAATAAAAGCAACGTTTACCTCGACAACCTCGTCTTTCAGCACCGACAGCTCCGTGTTGTTTCTTCCCACAAAGTCATATTTGGATTTGGCAAACAGTTTGGATTGGCCGGCGTCAAAACTCCTGAAACACATCAATCAATATATTAATCAATATATTAATCAATACATTAATCAATACATCAACCAATACATTAATCAATACATCAACCAATATATTAAGCAATACATCAACCAATATATTAAGCAATACATCAACCAATATATCAATCAATAATCATTACAATTACAAACACAGTCTGTGTGGCCACTATAATACCAGCAGTAATATATACTAACAACAACAATAACAACAATAACAATAAAGCAGGTTTTAGGGTTGTTTGTTGTTACAGCCGTGGAGAAGTGTCTCTGTAGATTACTGAGAGAAAAATTAAATTTAAAGACGTAGAAATCACTCAGATTGTATTTTAAAGAGCAAACGACTGAATGAGGAAGAAGAAGATCAATCAGTGGAGAAATATTGATCAGATTTTATATTAAAACAACAGCGACGATCACAAATAAACATTAGAGTAAGAAAGAGGAAGTGAAGGAGGATGAACAATGACTTATTCGTCAGTTAAATATAGATACTGAAATAAATCAATATTAGAATCAATAAATCAACATTAGAATCAATAAATCAATATCAGTCTGTTTGCTGTAAAACCTTCAGTGTACGTAGCGCCCCCTGCTGGCAACAGGAAGTAAACCCTGTGTGACAGCAACCACTGGATTTACTGAGGGAGACACAGGAAGTGACATTCAACGCCTTCTGAAACACGTGACCCGTTCTTTAATTTATTTATTTATTTATTTATTTCAGCTTTAATTTATGTTTTATTGATGAATGAGTCACATTTTGTCCTCCATAGGTTAAAGGGCAGAAAAGAGCAGTTCAGGGATCAGTTCTCCAGGGCGTCATGTGACCTCGGGGTTACCGGTCTACGCGGCGGCTGACGGCCTGTCTAAACGCAGCCATGGCCGCTTCCTGATCCAGGATCTGCATGCGTTTGTAGGAGGTGTTGGAGAAGGAGGCGTACCCGTCTGCAGGAGGGAACCTCTGCACCGCCGACTGCTGCACAGAGAGACAGAAAGTGGTTAAAGATACTTGTTCCTGCGGTTCAGGAGGACATGGCGTGCGCTGCAGATACCGACCTCCTGAGCCAGTCTCATCCTCAGCTCCTCTTGTCTCTGGACTTCCACACCGGCCAGCTCCTGCTCTCTGGAAGGAGTCGCCGTCGGGAGCGCTGGAGGCTCCCAACCATCCCGAAACCTCAGCACGCAGGGCGGGAAGTAATGATCCTTTGGCCACTCCAACCTGCACACACGTTACCATGACAACATCTAACTTAAAAGGGCCAGTGGGTGGGATTTAGTGACATCTAGTGGTAAAGTTACACATTGAAACCAACTGAATACAGCTCAGTCTTCAGAGCGTCTGTGGCCGCAAAGTCCTCCAACATAGATTAGCCTAGCACATAGCATATACCTGAACACAAAGCTAATCTACATAATTGTTTTTAAGATTGTTAAAAAGATTAAAGTGACATAAATGACATCTTATCTTAGCTAATGCTAAGAAAACACTACCTAACTCGTCGTTAGCTAGTTTGCATTTTGCCAACAAGCGTAACTAACTGAACACCTCTTGCGTCTGTATTTGACGACCTGTGAATAAGAAATCTCTGTCTAGATCCAGAGTTTGATTAGTCCGTTCTGGGCTACCGTACAAACATGGCGGTTCAACATGGCGGACTCCACCAGAAGAGGACCCGCTCCCTCTGTAGATAAAAACGTCTCATTCTAAAGTAACAAACACACAATGATTCTTATATTCAGCTGATTAAACACTAGTGAAAACACACTTATAGATGTTACATCAGCAGCAGCTGTACAGACTCACAGCGGCGGACTCCGCCACAAACTCACCTGCATTTGGTCCACCCGTCTCCCAGAGTGACCCACAGGTGTCTCTCCTCTGCGTTTCCTGTGGCGTGCAGGAAGTCGATGGCCTCTCTGGTCAGCAGAGGAACCACGACGCTGCGAGCCAGATCCACACTGCCTGACGCCTGGATCACCTGGAGGGGGGCGGCGGGAGGACGGGGTCATGGGCAGCTTTTATCTTTTAATAATGATTCTTTATAATATTTCATTTTATTCTTTTTTAAGAAAATTAATTAATTAATTAATTAATTAACTCAAACATGAGTACATAAAATAAAATACAATTTTTAAGACTTTTAAAAGCTAATTTAATTAACGTATGAAATTGAAAGATTGAAGGGTCAATTGTACGTTTATATTATATATATTTAGTTTAAGTTAAAGAGACAGAAAGTTAGAAAAACAAGAATAAAGGTTCCTGTGTGTCCACATACTTTTGGCCATATAGTCTGTTTTGTGTAATTTCTCCTTTTTATTATGTGAAAGACTTTTCACATAAAATAATAAATAATAATAATAATAAATAGAATAAGTTGTGGATAGAAACACAGGAAGTTGTTTTATCGGGTTAATAAAATAAAGCTGACCATCCTGAGCGGGTTGAACAGGAAGTGAAGCAGATCCACGGCGCTCGGGTTCTGGATTTGATCCTTCAGTTTACCCTACAGAACACAGACAGTCTGAATATGATAGAATACAACTGATTCATCAATATCACAGCAACAGGTTTGTGTGATCTTTATTGATCCTGGTGGAAATCAAAGTATTTCTGAGAATGGAGACGTCCTACCAGCTGGTTGAAGGCGTGTTTGAACTTCTGCAGACAGTCCACAAACTCATCCTCACCAGGAGGTTTGGAGCGCAGTGTCAGGACGCCCTCTGGTGGACCAATCAGACACAATCACACAAACATTTCACTTCCTGAAGGAGAAAAAACTCAAAAATCATCAACATTTAACTTGAGTGAATCAGTTTGTGTGGAGGATTCATTCATGTTCACTTTCATTAAGAGGATTCACAGTGAACATTATGGGACAGCAGAGTCCCGACTACCAGGTTAGAAGTTAATCTGCGTCCTCTGTTTAACTGTCGTCTCCTCAGTCCTCACCTCCTGGACCTTTCTTTTTGCCTTTCTTGGTCTTCTTCCTCTTGGACAGCTCGGTAAAGGCCTCGGCCGCCTTCTGGAGTTTGGTGACGAAGAACTCGATGTCGTCCAGAATGTGGTTCAGGATTTGCTGCCAAAACAAGAGCACGTTTCAGAGAACATTAACAGGTTTATTCTTTAATGATTAAACCTAAACTAACAGAGCGGAGGTCAGTTCTCCCACAATATCTTTCTCATTATGTAACCAGATTTTCCCTCAAAGCTTTAAACTCTGATTACAGCTGAATCAAACTGCGTCCTTCAATCAGCTTTAATCTGAGGTCCCGTGAACCTGGACGACCTCCGCAGGTCCACCAGCTGCTCTCAGAACAACATGAACTATATACTGACCACATCTCGGTCCACTCTGGCTGCAGTCATCTCCACCGGTCCGTCCTCCTCACTGAACTGCTGCTCATCTGCACACAGGAAAACAACCAATCAATAACCAATAATCACACATAGAGCTCAAGATTTACATTGAGAAAACTGAAGATAAAGGTTAAAATGTCTGTAGCCACAAGAGATTAATTACATTTTCATTATCAATTAATCTCACAATTATTTTCTCCATTAATTAATAAATGTTAAAAATGTCCAAATGTTCAAAACGCCAATTAATTTTCTGTCAATCAATGAATCAATAAAGAAACTGTACATTTTGTACGTTTACAAACTAATACTTAGCATTATGTATTTACAAAAACCCTCAAAGATGTTAAAACTTAAAATTATGTAAATAGTAAATATCCACATGTTGTTGTACCATTTAGCATGTTAGCACTGAAACCTTTAGCGCACAGCAATGTTAAGTGTGTTTGTAGCAAAGACAGAAATCCAGTTTAAAGTGAACTTTAACAGTTTAAATTAATAATTAATAACCAATTCAATTTAAATTAATTAAAACTAGTGTGACATCACTCACAGTCTGGCTGCTCATTGGTCCAGGCGGACCAGGCCGCCACTCGACTCTTCACGTCCACCTGATCGGACTCTGCCGGCGGCTCGGGGGCGGGAGCGGTGGGGGGAGGAGGGATGATCCCATCGCTCTTCAGGATCATCCTGCAGACAGATGGATCGGCCAATCAGCTTTCAGCATAATAATATAACCTCTGAGCAGGTTCAATGATTGGTTCTTACTTTAGTGTCTCTGGTCTCTTCTTCACTTTGCCTCCTTTGGCATCGATCATGGCACTTTCTATGTCTGCGTGGATCAGATTCGCCTGATGAAACATTAACAAACAGATTAATTTCATACAAACAGGATCAAACAACAGTCGTTGATTTGGCCATTAATAACTTCCGTATATTCCCTTTGTTAAATCAGTAGTGGTGTACCACAGGGTTCTATTCTAGGTCCACTACTGTTTACATAAATCTACAGAATATTGGTTTGGTTACCTTGATGTCGTCACACTGGAACAGGTGGAGGTCCGGTTTACTCTGACCCGAGTCTTTACACACCAGAGCCAAGATGGAGTCGTAGCTGCAGGCGTTCATCACGGCCTGGCAGTGCTGGATCGTCCCGATTGGGAAGTTCTCCAACTCATTCTGGAAACACAAGTTCAGGTCAAACAACGTTGCTCGGGGAGTTAGCAAACGTTACGATATGTATACGATATATTTCATATACGTGTGGTTTCCTCACCTTCGTCTCCTGGTCGATGAGGCTCACAGTTTTCTCTTCCACCTGCAGCAACATCTCCTGAGTCCAGACTTTTCCTTTAGCGTCCAGCAGGCGAAGACGTCTGACGCCATCGTCCACGGTGATCATCCCGTCTTTACGGTCCAACACGAACGTGGTTAGGTGCTGAACGTCACACAGAATAATACAGTTTAATCAGAACACAGCGGTCCTCTGATCGCAATGAAACAACTCAACCACACTGCTGATATAGAACCTGTTAGCTTTAGCCTCACCTCCACATGATACTGCGATGTGTCCGTCAGGCTGTTGATGCTGGTTTTGGTGAAGTGTTTTCTTTGTTCTGAAGGAAACAGCAGAGCAGTTAATGTACTGTAATATAATAATATACTATAACATAATATAAATTATATTATATTACATAATAATATTATCTCTAGTCCATGAAGCTGAAGGTCAGTGCAGAAGCCTGAGAAGACAAATTCCGGGGAAACAAAGTCCTCATGCAGTAACATACTACCTGTATACTGTATACTACTGGATAGACTTATTCTGATGGCGTGGAACTACTCTGATCTGATGCTGATCTCGATCTGATCTGATCTGAACCTGAATGAACTGAACCTGAACGATGAACTGAACTGATCTGATCTAGATCTGATCTGATCTGATCGATCTGAAACTGAATCTGATCTGAAACTGAACTAACTGAGACTGGAAGACTGCTGATCTGAACTGCAC
>NW_023339652.1:391636-394897 GCF_004916995.1 Morone saxatilis | reverse complement strand
CTGAACTGATCTGATCTGAACTGCTTTTAAAACTGTGACTGTTCCTTCTCTGGTCGGCAGAAGGAGGCAGCGGACGTCCGTTTGTGAACACGATACCTTCATGAGACTGGAAACAGAAGATCAGAGGAGGCTCAGAAGAAAACCTGCAGGTGGAAATAGACACCACACACCAGACCTTGCCAGAGTTGGGGGATAGAAAGCTTAAAGACAGAGAAGACCCTCAACAGACCAAACCGGGACCAGATCTATCCTGATCAGGACTCTGCTGGAGCAGCTCTCCATAAACCAGTTCCTCAGTTTCAAACTGGGATTCACTAAATCAGGTTGAAACTGAACAAATGTCTCAGATTTAATTAATCTGTTGCTGAAACGTCTGTAGCGCCGTCCAATCAGGAGCAGCCAGCTGTGTAAACAGGAAGTGACTGTAGCATCATGAGCTAATATATAACCTGCAAAAACATCATCAAATGACACTTTACTGTGTTCAGTTATTAAATCAGTGTTACTTAAAATTAGTAACTTTGCCACTTGATCAGGAATGTTTTGTTGACTTAAACTATTAAGTTTACTTAACATTTTCAATGTAAATCAGTTTCAACACTTTTTGAGTTAATTAGTTCAACTTAATATTTACACTGTAAAACCAGATTAACTGCAAATCTTTTGTATATTCAGGTATTCTGGTTATGCTAAGCTAACTGACAGTAGTTGGTCATTTTCTTCATTATTTGCATTTAGCTTTTTGTGGAATATAATTTAAAGTTCACATTATTATCAGACAGCAGTTAAAGAAACAGATATGTTATATATTAGCATGCTAACGTTAGCTCGTAGACCAGCTCACTGTACGATGACACTATTGATTCTCACAGCTAATTAACAATCACTTTATTGATGATCAATAACTGTTTTTGGTTGCTGATGATTTTATTTGTGTATCGAAGTCGTCTGAACTGTGTCAGCGGGAGATTAAAGTCGGGATGTTTTGGTGACATCATGTTTGACTTTTGACACCCACCTCTAGCGCCGCCTTCTGGACGGTGACCTGGCTGAAGACCCGAGCGCCGTCGTCGGGACAAACCGTCTTCAGCTCCTCCTTGTTGAGAGAGAACAGCTGAGCTCCGGTCAGGACGCCGAGGCTGGTGATGGTCCTGCACAGGGGGGACAGACAGAGTGAGACACAACTGGACGCAGTGAGACACAGTGAGACACACCTGGATGCAGTGAGACACAGCTGGACACAGTGAGACGCAGTGAGACAGAGTGAGATGCAGTGAGACAGAGTGAGATGCAGTCAGACAATGAGACGCAGTGAGACACAGCTGGACACAGTGGGACACAGCTGGACACAGTGGGACACAGTGAGACGCAGTGAGACGCAGTGAGACGCAGTGAGACACAGCTGGACACAGTGGGACACAGTGAGACGCAGTGAGACACAGCTGGACACAGTGGGACACAGCTGGACGCAGTGAGACACAGTGAGACGCAGTGAGACACAGTGAGACGCAGTGAGACACAGCTGGACGCAGTGAGACACAGCTGGACGCAGTGAGACAGAGTGAGACACAGCTGGACGCAGTGAAACAGAGTGAGACACAGCTGGACGCAGTGAGACAGACAGACAGTGAGCAGAGAGACAGACGGAGACAGACAGACAAACTCACACTGGACTGAAGCCTTTGGCCTCCAACCAGGCTCTGACGTCGTCTGGCGAGGAGTCGTAGGTGATGCTGACCGACTGCAGGTTGCCGCCGCCGCCGCGAGCTGGAACCTGGAACTTCTTCTGAGCGCTGCGACCCAATGTCAGTCTGTGCATCAGCTCGTCCTGGACCTCCTCCATGTTGGACTTCCTGCCTGCAGGGGGCGACGAGGACAGACACACGGTTCGCTGATGGTGACGAACTCCAGCAGAAGGATTATCAGATAAATATGATCACTAGAATTATTGATCGAGACTTTATCCTGGAAAATATTCTGATCACATTCTCAGATGATTTTCTAAATATTGAGACAGAAATTTTTAGATAATCAAAGATAAATAAAAGAATCCTCTCGGACGAACAGACGGACTTAGAAGGAGACATTTTGTTGGACTTACGGCTGCCAGGCGCCGGCCTCTGGTTGCCGTGGTCCCTCATGGCGACGCTGCCGTTGTCGCTGGATGTGGTGCTGTTCTGGCGGCTGACCGCGCTGCCGGCAGCGGTAGGCCTGGTGGGCTCTGCGGGCGGAGGAGGCAGCGGCGGCGTGGGGAGCCTGGCGGGGGCCGGAGGTGGCGGCGTGGGAGCCGGAGGCATCGGAGTGGCGACCGGTTTACTGGGAATGAAGTCCGTCCTGGTTGTCTGCTTCTGACAGAGGACAGACAGACAGTGACTCACAGTCGGACTTTATCTGGTTTGACCTCTGAACCTGAAATGAGTTCGATGTCTGTGGTTTACCTCGTTCAACTCTCCCAGTAATTGCTGGAAACGTGAAATGAAACATAAAAGATGAAAAATGGTGGAAATGAAACGAATTATTCACAACAAACTGCACGAAAATCTGCTGATCGATTATTCAAACATCAAACCGACTTAAAGGAACAGTTCCACATTTTAAAGTAATCCTGTTAGCCATCTGACCAACAACCTAGCCTAGCCTAACCTAGCACAAAAACACAAAGCAGAAGCAGACTGTTAGCCAATCTAGCTGCTAATCAATGTTATGCTAGTGCCAATGGGTAAGTAGATGCAACTTTATTCTAAGTGTTAGTAGCTTGCTGATTATAGGTACAAACCACTACTATATCTGATTATATGGTAGTTGTTTGTAGCTAGTTAATGCTGTGGAAGCTACACAGGGAGCATCCAAACATTGTGATAGCTGGTTAGCTTTAGGGTTCAAGTCTCAGGTTTCATGGTATAAAACCAAACAGGTATTAAACAAACTATCATCAGTTACAGCAACGTCTCACACATTACGTCTATATCACCAATACAGACTCAATCCGTTCTAATACAGTACACCGCTGCAACCACAGGGTAGTTCTAAAGATATCACTGCTCATTTTATGGTGTTTGTAGATAACAAGGACATGTTTAGCCTAGCTTAGCACAAAGACTGGAAGCAGAGGGAAACTGCTAGCCTAACTCCATCAAAGAGAAAACAATCCTCCAACATCTCCGAGTCCGTCTTAATGAACCATATATTATTATTATTATTATTATTATTATTATTATTATTATTATTATTATTATAAATATATATATAGATAGATAGATA
>NW_023339652.1:389270-391536 GCF_004916995.1 Morone saxatilis | reverse complement strand
TTTTTGGAACTTGTAACTAGAAATCATCTTGTTTTCATTTGCTTCAGTTGAAAAGTAAGCTAGTTATGTTAATTTTTGACGTGAATAACACAATAATCCACACTTGGTGAAATTTTCAAGAGTTAGCAGGACTTTCGATTTTCGGTCATTTTGATGTGTAAATTTTTTTTAAATGGCTTTGCAGCCTTAAAAAATTAGGAAGGATGTTTTAGCCGAAGTTTCACAGTGTGTGGTTTGTTGTTTTGCGTACTGCTGGGCGGACATTGGGGTGTGTTGCCAATCGTCGTTTTCTACTTTGAGTTTCGAAAGGTTTCGGATTGAGATTTGTAATTTCTCGATCCGATTTTTCGAAATCGTGACACCCCTAGCTGCAACAGTAAATTAATCAATAATTCAAATGAATTATTATTAATATAATAAAAATACACATTATTCTGTACTTTACTTTGAATGCTGTCTCAGTGTTGTTGCACGATGAGAAGAGAACAAATAATAATAATAATAATGAGGACAATAGAGAATATGTCAGAGAGAAAGAGTCTGAACTCAGCTGGTTGGTGGAGGATGAAGACAGATATGGAAGGTCGGGACAATTTAAACAAACCGCTGTTCGAGTTAACGTTGACTTATTTTACAGATTATCTTATTCTCTCTTCCCAACCTCAGAGAGCTTTATTTTGAAAGTGTAGGAAGGTGACACTGCGTCGTGGAGCAGCGTGTGTGCGTGTGTGTGTGTATGTGCGTGTGTGTGTGTGTGACACGCTTCGGTTAGACTGCAGTTTAATGAAAACCATCAAACAGACTCACCGTACAGAGCTTTGGCACTGGACTTGGCTTTATGTTTGGGAGGCTCCGGAGAGACATGGCCACTGAGAGACAGACAGTCAGAGAGACAGACAGAGAAAGAGAGAGAGACAGTATGTTGTAATAAAACTGATCTGATGTCTGTTATTATAAGCAAACAGCAGGTAACCGTAGCAACAACACTGATGCTTTACAGTTATTACAGTCTGCCAGCAGGCGGCGCTGCAGCAGTGACACACAGAGGAGATCAATAACAGCTGATCTCTGGTCAATAATCATTTCCATGTAAATAACTGTGTGTTTGGAAATGTTTAATTTCTGCCCAAATTATTATATATTATTAGAAGCCATTTTAGTTTTAACTGTAATACAACATGAGCAGACTAATGGAAATTTTATTTTAATTATTATTTGTTATTATTAGATTTTAATATTGGCAGCCACAGACTTCCATACATTTGCACTGTTTTTGTGTTATTTGGTGTCTTAATGTTTAATGTATTTTATGAAGCTTTTATTTTAAAACTATCATTACTTCCTGGTTGTCAGTGGACTTTATAAATGTTATATTTATTATTTTTGGTTCAATGTGAATATCAGACCCGTCGGTGGTTCTGGGAACACGTGAGGACTCGATGTTTCCTGTCAGCAGCAGCCGGCCGTCATCTGCTCGAGTGTCACTGAACTCAATCAGCTTCTGAAACAGGATATTTTCACACATTCACACTTTATTCTGAAGGATTAATAATTAACGAGGCGACTCCTGATCTGCTCCGACTGTAAACACAGAGGAACTGATGTTTGTCCAACACTCAGTCATCAGTTTCACTCGTTCACGTCCAAACACTGATCTGGTTTTTATTAATCTTAAGAACTGTTGTGTCTCTGTAAATATATAATAAAGTTCTAATGGTATAATGTTATAATGTGCTATAACTCACTAGCTGGATGCCCTCTTGGCTAGCAGAAAGCTATCGTTAGCTTTGTACCGTTAGCATCATTAATTGTTGTTAACATCAACATCGTTTATCAGAATATATAAGTTAGCATCACATTAGCTGGGGAAGCTAACGTTAGCTCCACTCCCATAGTATTTTGGTAGCGATAACGTTATTGACTAACCCTGCAAACGTTCATCCAGACAGATCAACATCTGGATGAAACTAACTGACAGTCTGACTATCTTAGCTAGCAATTGTCTGTGTTGTGGACTCTGTGTTGTGGACTCTGTGTTGTGGACTCTGTGTTGTGGACTCTGTGTTGGACTCTGTGTTGGAAACTGAACTGCTGCACTATTTATTCCAAAGTTCACAAGTTACATTAAAATCTACATGATTTCAGTCTAAAGTGTAATAATTGTTTGTGTTCATGTATTGAGAATTTTATGGAGGAACACCCCAATTATAGTATCAATATAATACGTAATATTATACTCAATTATACTTGTATATATATATATATT
>NW_023339652.1:388797-389074 GCF_004916995.1 Morone saxatilis | reverse complement strand
AAATATATACAAGGAAACAACAAAATCAATTAATCAGTTGTAATTTCACAGAATGCAATGCTCCGTGGTTAAACAGCGTTTATGTTAAAGGACATTGTGAAGCCTTTATTGGCATCTAGCGGTGTAGTTGCAACTCACTGGCTTCTCCCTCCCCCTCCCCAGAAACTATGGTGGCAGAGAAACATGAACAATATGAAAGGCTCTATCTAGAGTCAGTGTTCTGTTTGTCCCTTTGGGGCTACTGTAGAAACATGGTGGTTCAACATGGCTAACTCCA
>NW_023339652.1:385844-388697 GCF_004916995.1 Morone saxatilis | reverse complement strand
CTAGTTAGTAACATGGAGCTAACGGTCCAAATAAAATATAGGAACATTGCAGATAGTAACATTATTCTAAATATGATAGTCAGTTATTTTACAGCATCAGGGCGCTGACTGTAGTTCACTGAGCAACCACTGGTGGCGCTGTTAGCTACAGTTTAATGACAGTTTACATGCAGAAGCTTTAATAAAAGAAGAAAAGTTGACAACAGTGAATCATTGAGAAGCTGCTAATATGAACAAATATTAACCAACATTTCTTTGTTAGATCTATTTTTAACCTCGTTCATAGAAGACAAACAGCTGCTGCTCCGTCAGAGGAAAACATCATAAAACTTTATCGCCGTCGTTTAAGATAAAAAGCTTTATCGCCTGCCGCTGGCGGGCTGGGCGTGTCAGCAGTAAAAAGAACAATGTGTTATAATATTATTATATTTCCACAGTGAAATATTGTCATTGTTCTATAAACGTGGAGGAGCTTTACCTCGTGGCTGTTTTCTCTATACCTGTCAGCTGCTCTACAAGCCCCGCCCCCTGTCCATAATGACTCATTAATTAGAGGCTTAAACTCGTCAACAACAAGCTGCTGCAGCAAATCCAGGTCCTGCAGAGACCTGGATCCTCTGTAATCCGTCACACATGAAACACTTTACCTAAGAGACGGTGGAGGGTTGTTACGGCAGAGACTCACCTGTGGACCTTTCATACAGGTAGGCTCTCTGTGAACCTCATTATCTCTGCACTCTCAATATCACTTTATTTCACTTTATTGACGACAACCTGAAACATTAATAAAACACAATATCAGATTCAAGCATTTATTGATTTATGTTCCTGCTGATGTACGAGAGAAAACAGGAACGTTTGTTTCAGGAAGTGAAGCAGGTAGAAAAATAAATCCCATCAGAACCTGTGCAGGTCTGCAGGTTAACAGGTCTCAGTTGAGAAAGTGGGTCAGGACCCCCCAGAGGCATCTGGTCCCGTTATAGATCTTTCCAGCAGGCGTTGTTTCAGTTCACTTCTTCTGCTGCTGCTGCATATTAAAGCTTTTATTGTGAAACTGCTGCAGGAACCACAATGTAGGGTTGAGTTAGATACTGATCAATAAAAACTGTTCCTCTTCAGAAAATATTAACTATTGTTATTTAATGTGAACAGAATCAGACTTCCTGTATAATCTGGATCAATTTGGTTGTTCTATTTATTTATTCATTTATTTATTTATGCCCCTTATAGTCGACCATTAGTCAAGAAGAGTTTGCTACAACACAGCTGTTAGCTTAGCTACAAACTGTGTGAATGTGCTTCTAGTGACTGATCATTGCTGGTTAGCTCTGTTAGCTGTTAGCTCTGACTACCAGCTTGCTGTTCCTGCTGTCAATCACTGTGGTCGCTGTGGAGGCCACGCCCCCTTCAGTCTCTGTGTGTTTACATCAGCTGAGTGGGAGGAGCTACGTTAGTTTCTACTTCCTGCTGTCTGATGCTGTGACGGGGTGAAACGTTGAGCTGGAGATGTGGAGCTCAGGACGAGTTATTTTTAGTTTGACAGTTTAATCAGTTTTTCTGTAGCTGCTGTTTATAGTGAATCTGTGTCACTGACTCTATATCTACAGCTGCGTCTTTCAGAGGCTGTTCATTAAACCACTTCCTGTACACATCATGTCCATGTGTGAAACTGGTTTCAGATTGTGAACATGTGCTGGATGATGAGAGGATTACAGAGGATTAAACAGCCAGAGGTGATCACACTGTAATCTGAACAAATCAAACTCAGCAGCTGTAATGGAGCTCTGGTTCCTCTGTGCACTAATGGATGAGGTTAGCCTAGCTTAGCACAAAGACTGGAAGCAGGGGGGAACTGCTAGCCCACATTCTGTTTGATTTAAATGTGCTGTTAGCTCTGTTAGCTCTGTATACCAGCTCACTGTTCCTGCTACACTGCTGTGGTTTTTTGGTGCTACTGTGAATTCTGTTATTTTGTCTAATGGCTGCAACCTTCCAGTGAATTTGATCAATAACTGTAGTTTGCTGAGTTTCACCAAACGTTAATCCATACGTCACCAAACTACTAGAGATTTCATTCTGACTGGAACAAGTCACCTTTGATTTTCCCTCCTTGAGGTTTTAAACTTCTCTAACTGGAAGAAAACCAAATATATCTGAGAGCTGAAGAGTGAAACGTGTGTTTAGTCTTCAGTCACTCAACAAAATAACTTCAATAAATCATAGAAAGTATTTCTACATGAACAAATGTTTTTCTTAATGCATTAAACAATTGTGTTGGTCCAACTTAATTTATCTGAGTTGAGTCAATCTATGACTTAAATGTATTTGTGTTGGTCCAACTTAATTTACAGTAATAAATGATCCAACCCAACAGAATTATTTAATCCTAAAATTACAGTTTACATAAACATAGACACCATTTAATGAACATAAACACAAGAGATTAATTTATTATGAACATTATTCTGATTAAACACTTCCTGTGTCCTCAGAGTCTGTACAGTAACATCCTCTAACTCTCTGTACAATTCAATTTTATTTGTATAGCACCAATTCATAACAGAAGTTATCTCAGGACACTTTTCAAATAGCAGGTCTAGACCGAACTCCTTATAACATTAGTGACTGTAAGTACTGTTACAGAGGAGTGACTGTTACAGAGAGGTGGACTGGTAAGTTACGTAGCAGAGAGTGACTGTACAGGAGAGTGACTGTAAGTTACTGCTACAGGAGAGTGACTTGTACAGGATTTGGAAGTGGACTGTACAGAGAGTACTGGCTGTTAAAAGGGCAGTTTTCCGCCCTGCCACCAATGGTCTTGCTCATGGGGGTACTGTTGGGGTCTCTGTGAAT
>NW_023339652.1:381362-385744 GCF_004916995.1 Morone saxatilis | reverse complement strand
TATAGTATGTATTTTCGCTTATTGTTAAGGTGTATTGGTCAAGGTGATCCCACTGTGATCTGAATACATCGCCACCCCGATTTTACACTCTGTGACCCTGTGACTTTTCACTTGTATTAATTAAAAGTAGTCAATTCTGGAGTAGAAAGAATAGGTAATGAATAGTGCGTATAATTCCCTTTCTAGTGGGTGAAGTTCTCTCCACACATCAATTAGTCCTATTTCCTGGACTGATGTATTAATAAACTTGGTTAGATGCATCTTGCTTCTTTTGGACCTTGTTTTATCCAAGTTATGGTTTCCATGACCACAATTATTAGTCTCCTCCACATATCAAAATACCTTCAGTTTCTATAGCAATAGACAGTTTTTGAAAAACATTTTGTCTCTCTGGGGGGCGTATACATTGACCAGTGTCACCATTCTGTTTTCTGCTTCCCTTTAATACAAATCTCCCTTCAGTGTCCCTAACTTCTTTAAGACATTCAAATTGAAACTGCATTTTGTGGATAAGGATAGGCCACTCCCCCTCTTCTGGCTAGGTTTGTAGGAACTGTAAAATGTATTCCTAAAAACCAAAGCGTTTTAGCCTTTCGTGTTCTTGTTTGGAGGCAGTTGAGTTTCTTGCTAAAAATAGTTACTTGAGCCTTTTCTTTTTTTCAATTTAGGCCAGGACCCTACTCCTCCTAACTGGATTATTCATCCCATTTACATGAAGTGACACTAGTTTTATATTATTATTATGGCATTTAAATGATCCAATCCCCATGTTACATTTTAATTTTATTTGTATAGCGCCAAATTCATAACAGAAGTTATCTCAGGACACTTTTCAAATAGAGCAGGTCTATACGAACCCTTTTAACATTTACAGGAGACCCAACAGTACCACCATGAGCAAGCACTTGGCGATGGGGCAAGGAAATACTGCCTTTTAACAGGCAGAAACCTTAGGACAGACCCTTCGGCTCAGCGTGGGTGGTCATCGCCTTGACTGGGGGGGAGAAGAGAGGAGAGGAGAGAGGACGACAGCCAGTAACTGTAGCAATAATAATACTTAACCAAATACATAACAAAATAATATTAACAATGTGTTTTTTAACATTAAAAACATCTAAACCTATTGTTGTAGAGCCACAAAATTACAATTTATGAACCTTAAAAGGGGCATAATATTGACTCCTTAAATATCTTGCCTGTTGTTGCTTGTGCTAGCTGTATTAGTGTCCACAGACTCCTCATTGCTACATAGATGTCCACATGCTGTCTCTCCAGGTGAGTGTTAGAATCTGTCATGCTACTGTTGGATTTAATTGCTGTCTGACAGTTCTTACAAATGGACAGACTATTGTCCAACTTTCCTTCCTTCTTATAGAATCCAAATGTCTTTCGGACTTTAGATTTTAGACTTGATGGTACACTGTAAATCCTGACAGTGTTGTCGGCAAGCCACTCTGCGCTAATATTACCCTCTTCGCACTTGTGGCGAGACCCAGGTGTTGACCTTTGACCTTTCAGGAGAGTGAAGATGCTGTTAGCAGCAAAGCTTCCGTCAACAGATTCAAAGCTTTAGAATCTGATCATTGACCTGCTCTATTTGAAAACTGTCCTGAGATAATGTGTTATGAATTGACGCTATACAAATAAAATTGAATTGAAAATTGAATTTAATTATTAAAGAGCACAGGTAATAATAGCTAACAGAAACTCTCAAAACAAAACTGCCATAAAATATGACTACAGTCAATAATGCATTCCCTGTATACAGGTGGTTTAAGAGATATATAGAAACTCTTTTTTTAGGTGAGGAATTTCTGTTTCCATCCTGAGTGGGGTATCAAACTATAATAATAAACTTCCAACAGAGACTGACAATAATTAGTATCTGTGCGCCATCTGTTCATTTGATCCATTCAATCTGGAAAATGGGGGGGAAAAAAGGCACTCAAAAGAATTTAAATTTAATTTAAACATCTTCATCTTGAATTTTCTCCTCTAACTAGAAAATGACTTACTCATGGGCTGGAATACAAAAAAGATTAAAAGAGAAGTTATTTTTCCATTAGTTGAAAAAGGTAAATTTGATTAATTTAATGAACAGATGGTATATCGAATAAATGGGTTTACTAATTAACATGAAAAATGTTAATTAGTTCACTGAGTGACTGCATTCGTGACATAAAATACTGTCAAAAAATTTACTTCAGTTAAACAAAGTTATCCAAACCTTGAGTCTCATTCTAAGGTAACGAAAGCACAATGATTCTTATTTTCAGGTGATTATACACTAATGAAAACATACCTATGGGTATTGTCTATATTGTCTAGTTTTGACAATAGATCCCCCTCAGTGTTACACACTAGACTTTTCAGTAATTAGTTTAGTTAAAATCCTTTAAAAACAAAGTATCTGTAGTTTTCAGATATTTTAGTATCAAACAGAACAATCAATAGGTATTGATTAGAGAAAATGATAAGAGAAAAACAAAGTGGAAGATTTTATTGACTTCATGTCAGGCCTGCTATTGTGTAGCTGAGGCTGACCTTTGACCCCACAGTAGAGATGGTATTGTTGTTTTCACCCTGAAGCCGTCTGTGAAGCTGATGCAGCATCTGTCCACACGGTGGCGGTGTTCTCTAAGACATGAAGGTAAAGTGACATTTTAAGAGACATGAGCAGTGCTGCAGCCAGGTCTTTAGAAAGACGAATTTAACTTTAAATATATTAAAACGGTCATAGTTTCTGTAAATATTTGTCAACATCACAGACAATATTGATTTCCCTACAAAGCAAAGAAGCCTATTCTGGTGCACAAATGATTGATTCAAAGTTATTTTACTGTCAAACTTCTAAATCTAAACTTTAAAAATAATTTAATTTAGTTTTCTTCACAGAAATGAACAAAATGCTGAAATAAAGGTCTACTGTGTATAGTTTATATAAATATACAATTTATATAATTTTTTCATACCCCTTAAGATAGAGAAGGCCTTGCAACTTTTGGCTGCCCCTAGTGGGGGTTGGCAATCACTGGTCTATGGCATGGCTGTAAACTGTTTAAAAACAGATTTTAGTATTGAACTATATTTTAAAGTGGAAGCTCATAATAAAATGCTATTGGTTCATTACCAGGCAGCATGCTGGGAGCAGGCTGGTGTTGCTATAGAAGCAGTGGAGGTGCTGTTGAGTTTGATGGGCGTTAACTGGGTGTGTATGAAGGAGATGGAGCAGTGGGTGGCTGCAAAAAAGACCTCACTCAGTGATGGAAAACATTCTTTTCAATGAGTCACAGTCATAAACATGTAAAATCATTACAAATACATGAAAAAAAGCCCAAGTCTGAGCTGACCTCACCCAGCGGTATGTGGAACTCACTCCAAACCAAACAGCAGAAAAATGGGACTCAAACCAGTGATTCTGATGGTTAATTAAATTCTAATATACAGCCGCATGTTTATGACCCGGATCCAACTATTAGTGCTTGCTTAGCAGCAACATTTTCCATTATTTGTGAGCAGCTCTTTAAAGAGCACTTCTGACAGGAAACAGGTTACAGCTTCAGAAATCAATTCCATACAAAGAAGTTCAGTATATACTGCAGGTTTTTTATTGTGGGAATTAAAAAACTGTTTAGCAATACTTTTAAGTGTTCTTTGACTCCACAGAAAGTTCTTCCCAGTGGAGCTCATTGTGAATTCGGTATCGCCAAAAACTCAGAGGCTGTTAAATATAACTGGCTGCACTTTCTGCCCGACATAAATGTTTGAAATACTGTAGGTTTCCCACTGTATGGAACAGCACAAAAAAATTCATCAGTTTCTGATGGGAATTTGGTGCTAACACATATCAATGATCCAATCCTAAAATCCATGTTTTAAACGATTTTTAGTCAGTTTTGAAGCTGAACTGAAATGTTGACATGAATAATAATGATACTGCTGCTATTTTGCATACTATATTTTTCAACATATTTGTGGAGTTTATGCTACATGATTTTATCCCTGATTTTCCACTCATCAACAGTTTTTGGAGATCTGATAAATGCCCCCAGATCAGAGGCAAACCGATCACTCATATGGATACTCATAGTGAGGACTGAGGACTATTTGCAAACTGTTTAAAAAGGCGATCAGACCGATGTCTCCCAGACACCAGAAAAATATTTAGAATTAACAGTGTGATCAGTTGGACGTGTATCTGATCCACCAACAAGCACTTATTTAAGTGAGAAATGTCAATGATTGAAACGGTCCACCTCTTCTCCCACTGAAATAGCACAGCTACAATGGAGGCTGAGCCAGTTTAGGTAAGATAAAATATAACTTTATAAACCCCCATAGGAGAAATTCAAGTTACACACAGCAGCATTGGGGAATATAGT
>NW_023339652.1:378894-381262 GCF_004916995.1 Morone saxatilis | reverse complement strand
CTCACCAGTCTGTCCAGTCGACCGGCGTCTCTCTTCTTGCTGCTTCCTCCCCAGCAAACCACAGCATACATTTTTTCCCTCTCACCAGGACACACAGTGCCACCACATTGTCTTTAGAGCAGGTCTTATAATAACTTCCAGACAATTATCCTCTCCACCTTTCCACCTCACCATCCATCAGCACGTTGAACCCGGTCCGTCCTCATCTCTACCTGCCAGCTGCTTCCTGAAGCCCTGACACTAAGAGTCTTTATGCCCTGTGGATTTTGTGGCTTGAGGCTTTGCCACCCGGTGCCCACGGAGAGTTCTTGGAAGGCCGGTTATCCACAAAGCCTCCCGGCCGCCTCAAGCCTTCGGCCCAGGCCACAGAACATTAAACCTGGCAGAGGCTGAGACCAGGCTGTGGTCAGGTCCAACCCTTAGACCTGGAGTCAGGACTCCCCTCTGTGTAAAGGAAGTAAACAGAGCTACAAGAACCCCCCCACTGCACAGACATTATCAGACAGACGATACTACAGCATTGATCCCTGATGACTCTACAGCAGTGGTGCAAAGTAACTAAGCACATTTACTCAAATACTCTGTACAGTTCAAGGTATACGGGTACTTACTCACTTGAGTAATTCCATTTTTTGACGACTTTACGTCATTGTTTTTAAAGCTTTAGTTACTTTGAAGTTTTCAGTTAGCTCAGTCGGTATAGCTGGCGACCCATATACAGCGGCCTGGGTTCAGATCCAACCTGCGGCCCTTTGCTGCATGTCATCCCCTCTCTCAACCCCCCTTTCCTGTCTGTCTTTTGCTGTCCCTATCTAATAAAGGCATGAAAAAAAGGCAAAAAAACTTCTTTAAAAAAAAAGAAGTTAAAATGTATTTGTATAGATTAATGTTGCAACTGGTAAACGTGGAGCTAATTTTAATAACTTTATAAACTCCAGGCAATTTTAAAGTGACTAACACATTAATTAATGATGTGGGATCATGGGAGTTGCTGTCTGACATATCCCCTATTCACATGGAAGTTATAGCAACTAGAAGCCAGTAGGAAACACTCCGTTACCTGAATAAAATGACTAGCTTTGAACATTGTTGGTAACATTTGTGCTAATTGTTGCCATTGCAATGTCGTGGAAAGACATTTCACATCATTTATAAATTAAAATGTATTATTTTTAATATATAATATAATATAATATAATATAATATATAATCAAACTGTCATAATGAGCCTAATATCACCTAAGAATGAGGGTCAACCAAAACAGCATGGTTGGACTGTCACATAAAATCATTAGTGGGCTCATCATGGTTTAGCAGAGGTCTGAAACTACTCTTAATCATCACCACTAACTGTTAAATCATTTTTGTAACGCTCCAGCTGGAGGTCAGGATTTTCCCCAATGGTTTCCTTCCAGAGAAAAAAGACAGAGCATGTCTCAAACACAGAACTACCTTTCTTCAGTGTGCAGTAAAAGCCAGCTCAGCTATCGGGAGCATGGCAGAATCCACAACCTGCTGACTCAGATTCAAAGCATTTTGATTGACTGGCTTTAAGTTTGCCCAGTTTTCTCCAGGAGGAGAGCGAAGCGGGGACAAACCAGGACTGAACCCAGACCACATCTACGTTCTATTGCAAAGGAATGTGCTAAGAACTCCGTCCACACCAGCCAAACACTTTCCCTCGCATTAATGTTTCTCAGAACCTCCCACAAATCTTCGGACCTGCCGGAGCCAAGACGACATGTAATCACAAAGATCAACAAACCCTTAACAGCTTTTACAGAGGATCACCATGACCAGCTACAGGCCAGTTTTATAAAAAGGTGGAAGGAGGAGGATGTTATGAAAGTTTCTGATGCCCAACACAGTTTTTATGGCGACTGAGGAAACAAAGCTTTCTGAAGAACTGAACTGTTTGAGCCAGAAAAATATTTGGTTCAAATCATGACATTCTGTCAAAACAATGACTGAGTGAGACACTGAAGTGTTTGAATGATTTCATAACTGCTATCTGAGACATTAAAGGGTCCGTCCACATAAATTACAAAAAACAACCCCAAATAAAGAACGAAGAGTCTATAGCCATGCTAGCAGCTATGGGAGGCTCGGAGGCTGGTACGAAATTAGCCCTTAAGATAAGAGATTCAGTTCAATTCAATTTTATCTGTATAGCGCCAATTTATAACAACTTATCTCAGGACACTTTTCAAATAGAACAGGTCTAGACTGAACTCCTTGTAACATTTACAGAGACCCAACAGTTCCCACCATTAGAAAGCACTTGGCGACGGTGGCAAGGAAAAACTGCCTTTTAAGAGGCAGAAACCTAGGACAGACCCTTCGGCTCTAGGTGGGTGGTCGTCTGCCT
>NW_023339652.1:371931-378794 GCF_004916995.1 Morone saxatilis | reverse complement strand
TGGTACTGTTGGGTCTCTGTAAATGTTAAAAGGAGTTTGGTCTAGACCTGCTCTATTTGAAAAGTGTCCTGAGATAACTTCTGTTATGAATTGGCGCCATACAAATAAAATTGAATTGAATTGAATAATATCATGCCATTCACCAATCAATCAAGCTTCAACTTTTAGCCACACAGAGCTAAGACTCATGAATTAGCTACATCGCTAACAGCATGGCATGAGCTCACTGATTACTGTGGTCAAACTGTCCTCCATCAGCACCAGATGCTGCATTAAAGTAAGGTCTGGACGTGCTGTTCCCAGTCCAACAGAGTCAGCTAATGGGTCCACTACAGCTGCTGGACTGGGTGGACGTAAAACACAGTGCTATTGGCTAAAGTGACTTAACTGCCTGTTTTTACAGGAAATATGGAAATATGAGGAAGAAAACAGCTCTGTGATTCCTGTTTGATATAGACTTTCTACATTCAGAGTAAAAATAAAAATAAAGCTTCAGTGTTTAAGATTCTTTTTTCTTTTTTATACATATTGGGCATTTCAACTACAGCCGGGCTTCAATATTCTCGTCATCAGGGCTGTATTTTTCAGCCAGAAAAGGTCCATCTAAAAGTGCACACTGGACTTAGACTGTCCGTGTTGACATCGGAGAGAAACACCAGCAGACAGCTGAAAACATGTACGCCTCTGGTTCCTGTCCTAGCTCAATGGACTCCACTGTTCTTCTGAAAATAAAAGATGAGAGGTTACAGACTGTCCACCCTGCACTTCATCATCCTCTCAACACTGGAACATATGGAGGTGATGAAGGTCTTTGAGACCTGTTACACACTGAAATACTGCACTTTAATATCTCTGGTAGTTTTGACTTTAACAACTCGAAGTTTGCTATTATTTATTTCCTGAGGGATTCCTATGCCTGGAAACTCTGTAGTGATTTAAAACCACCAAAGAAAAAGTGACATAGTGGTGGTACAGGAAGAGTCCCAGGAAGTTTTGCTGTCATGTAAATTGCAGAGAAAGTGGGGTTGTTTATTTATAGTGTAAATGACCAGTCTCTACAGGATTTCATGGGCTTTTTTGGGGATTGTTGCGGCCTGAAATTTGTGATTTCACAGCAGCTTTTATAAAACTTGTGATGCATGGCATTTTTTCATAATGAAATTGAGGAAAAGAGTGAAAATTGCAGAAATAGTTGCATTTTTAATAATTCATTAAAATCAACACCAACTTGAGTATAAAATCTCTTAGTTTTTTGATGTATAGCTTAATGTTTTGCACAAGGGACTGCTATGATTGGTGAAACAATTATTGGTCAGATTTGCAGAAAAGTTGATGTGATTGTGTGACTATTTTTCATTTTATTTTAGATATGTTCCCTGTCCTCAAACCGTTTTCTTGTGTAAAATTTAATGATATTGTTTGAAAATATTAACAATCATTTACTGAGGAAGCTCACATTTGGCTTAGTTTTCACCCCACTTTCCATCATTGCACAGTGTATTAACCATGTTTATAGCCATTAAATACACATTGAGTTAGCTAGCTAGCCACAACTGATAAATAAGATATTTCAGAATGTTTTCAGAAAATATTGATTTTGAATTTTGAGTGTAAATCTGTCATGTTATCCCTTTGAATATACATTGTATATATGTGGGCCCCACATGGGTTATGATGGGCTACATGGGCACTAAATGGGTATGGGCAACACAAATGGGGCCCATTTAGGTTGCCGAATGCTCAGTTGGACCCCACCTAAAACCCAGTGTAATCCTGCATAAAGCCCACATGGGCAACTGACATCTGGCCATTATGGACAATCCTACATAGGACCCATTTTTCAGCCCATCTAACAGCCACATGGGCCCCACATACAAATCCTAGCAGAGTTTTGTTGTTTTTAGTTCCAAGTATGAAGTCAAGTTACTTAAAAATCACAGAATGTAGTGACATTTTTTCTATTTAAATCTGCTAATTGGGGGAGAAGCATGTTGAGTGTGTTGCGGGGCTCCTGTGTAGTTTGTGTGTACTGTTGCAAGGAGCATTTAGTGATGTTACTCATGAGTCCACTGAAAGTACGTACATAAGAGAAATCAAACCACTTCTGTCACTGTTGCTGCTGGTTGGCAAATAAACTGGAGATGTGTCAATGCTGTAAAATGTCAAGACACATTTACACAACTATAATCAAACTAAAAATACGCAAAGAACTGCATTTACAAAAGAAGATCTGAATGTAGCCAAGGTTACACTGGAAGATAAACCACATCTGATGACTGATATTCAATAAAAGGCCAATGTCAGTCTGGCATATTGGTCTCAAACGAGAACAAACTCATCAGTCTTAAACCTGCTGATTGATCCTGACTGATTTCATGACTCTCAGATCACGTCTGTCATCATTAAGCCGGTTGGAGATTTATGCAATAGCTGATCTTGGATTTGTGGTCCTGCTGGATTTTCAGCAGTCTTCCAGGTCCTCCCTTTAGCTTCATTCAGTCAGGGTGAATGATGAACGACGGAAACAAGCCATTTATCCTGCAGGGATCCAGTAAAACACATCCAGTGACAGGAAGTGGGAGGATCGCAGGTATTCTGACTGTAGGAGCTTTGTGTGTCTGAGTACATGAAGAAAATCATTCGAGGAAGGTAAAAGTGGAAATAATTACACAGGCCTCTAAGTTTTCTCACGCCTGCAGCCCGCACACGATTCAGGATGGAAAACACCTCCTACCTGCCTGAGGGCTTCAATTTTAAAGTCCAGATGAAATGAAAAATGTCTTTTTAACCCTTTAAGATCACATGCCTAATCATATTGTATCCCTATTAAACAATGTATGCTAGAACATTTACAAAAGTCATTTTATTTGTATTTTAATATTGAAATCCAATCATACAAAAACTTTATCAGTGATTTTGGTGAAACTGAATATTTTATAGAGAAAATACTTACTGGTTTTCCCTCTGACCTCCTTCTGCTGCTCTGCATCAACTCAGGTAACTGCTAATGTAGCTTCCCTTAGCTAACCACTGCTGTAGCTGCCCGTAGCATGTAGCAGAACCTGGCTCAGCAGCCTCCCAGTGAACACGGCCAGAGCAGGACCAAACGCAGCCTCTGGGAAAGTTTGACAACAGCGGTACTGGGTTGATTCACGGACTTTCCTGATTTGACTTGTTGCTACAAGTAGCTAACTGCCACTAATGGCAATGTGCTCATGCAGCTAACATTAGCGGACTCAGCCCTGGTGGGGCCAGAATCCAAACCCAGCAATGAGATCACCTCAGTACTTTATCCCCCATTGTCAAACAGTTCTCCGTCAGCATCAGATGCTGCATTCAGTCCTGGTCTGGCTGTGCGGTCCGCTATAGCTGCTTGACAGGCAGGCGTAACACACATTTAGAGCAATTGGTACTGACTTTAAAGAGATTTTTAGTATATAAGTACTGACAATGTATTTTCCAAATGCAGACTTTCATGAAGCCTTCCTTTAGCACCACCTTCTGGACGACATGTCAGTTTTGCATGATCTAATTACCGTTAAGTTTTCTGCTGTTAATTCATTTTCTCTGAGTGGAATCTGAACTAATCTGAAAGTAATTCTGTAGTTTGATCAACAGAAATCTGTAATCTGTCCTCATCAGTCTTTGGGATAGGATTTTAATCTCTTCTGTCTTCATGCAGCTCATTCGTGTTGACATGTTGTCAGAAGTCAGCAGAGTCTCAGCATCCTGGAGCCGGAGTCCGAGCCTCTCCCAGCTCACAATCAAAACAAGGAAGAGGAGCTTTCAGCGCAGAGATCCACACCCAGAGAGCGTAATCCGACCTGGGGTGGATCACACACACCATGTCCTGGAGCCTGGAGGATGGCTGGAAGAGTGAACACTGAGTTTCATTACAAACATTTACTGTACAGCGACATCAAGGCACAGATTAAACCACTTCAAGTCAAAGCTTAAATGTTGATCCTGCTGCTAGATTCAATATAACCAACTCAAAAAACAAGATCTGATTTTATGATTCATATCAGACTTGTTTCTTAATCCAAACTAAGGATTAAATCCGTTTAGATGTTTCAAGACAGATGGCAGCAAATGTTTTTTCCAACAAGGAAACAGCTGTTTTGAGTCTTGTATTGTACCCACAATTCTTTTTTTCTTATCATCAGCCGCTGTTTTGTATTTAAAATTAATTTAAAGATCCAGTGTGTATCTAGGATCTATTTTCAGAAATGGAATTTAATATTCTAAGGTATGTTTTCATTAGTGTATATTCACCTGAAAATAAGAATCATTGTCTTTTCGTCACCTTAGAATGAGACGTTTTTATCTACAGAGGGAGCGGGTCTTCTTCTGGTCGAGTCCGCCATGTTGAACCACCATGTTTAAAATCAAACACTGGCTGTAGTTGGGGGCATTTGTGTTTGTCAAAAGTTTCACAGCCACTGTAGTTTCAAATGGTTGCAATCTACAACTTGACTGCAATGGTTGTGAAGACAACAACTCCCATGATCCCACACTGCTTCACCACCTCATCAAACTTATTTTTGATGTGAGAGATGTGCTAGTGGCAAAAATTACACATTGTACTTTTAAAACTAGTTGATTCAGTGTTTTTCTTTTAAAGAACATAATATTTTACTGTGAGGTCACTGTGGCAGAAAATCCAGGAACTACAGTCTCTCAGGTAGAGCAGGTATTTCAAAATAAAATACAAGTGTTAGGATGAATAAGTCAAATCAGAGAGTGTGGAGGAGAGTGTTGGACAGGGATACAGGCAGATTCATTACACTGTAAGGATGTCTGTGAACACCTCAGGAAAACAGCCAAAGAAAATGCTTTGAATCTTTTCTTTTTATTCGGACAGTTAGTGCTCTGTCTTTGCTCTCAGTCCTGTTATTAAAACTGATGGAATTTAAAATCTCTGAGGTCATTTGTTAAACATCTGATGGGAGGAGACGATAGCAGAGAGAGATAAAAATTTATCAGCACAGTTAAAAACAGAAAGATGGGCCGGAGTGAACAGATGAGCTAATTAGGAGAAAAATGAGAATATATTCGAGTGCTTCAGTTGTTTAGGGTGGAAGAGTCTTTCAGCGGCTCTTACTAATGGACTCCGTCTGTTATCAGAAAATCAGTTTCTCTGTCTGGTTTCTAGTAAAAACAGAAGCTTATCCGAGGACAAATTATTTGATTTAAAGACTAATTATATCTTCTGAGTTCACCATGATGACTGATGTGTTACTTTGTTCATGGAAAAATGTTACCTCTTTTAATTGATGCATTTCCTCATTAGGTTTTTTCTTGCACGCTAATTACTATCCTGTCCTGTACCTTCAGTGGTGGAATGTAACAGAATACATTTACTGATTTACTGTACTTAAGTACAACTTTGAGGTACTTGTATTTCACATGAGAATTTTCTTTTTATGCTACTTTCTTCTAAACTGAGTGCACAGTGACAACTGTTTGGAAAAGAGCAGGTTCTCTGAAGAAAAGCACTCGGCAGGCGATTGGATGAACCATCTATCACTATCTATCACGGGTGAACATTAACCAGATCGACAAACCATATCACCTAATAAAAACTCTTCCGACAATGATTCCACTCTGCTCCCCGGAGAATGTGCAGCTGCGACCCATGATTGAATCCTTTCAATGATTGTAATCATTTGAATGTATTTGTAATAATTTTGAAGTTTGCATTGTGAAGGTGTCACTTTTTAAACAATCAATGGATTCATGGAGAAAAGAATCAGCATACAATCATTAGTTGCAGTCCGATGAAGATGAGCTCCACCTCAACCAACACCAACAGTATAATGCATGAGTCAGAATTATCTAATGATATCATATATAACTGGACAACACTTTAATACTTAACTAGAGTTTAATCATTATATGCACATACTTTTACTGCAGAGTATTTTTTATCTGGTGGAATTACTACTTTGACTTAAATAAAGATTTCCTGCTACTATACATGTTCTTATCAAACACAGAAGGTTTAATAGTCTAATTGGACAATTCTCTTATGGGATGTTGTCTTTCACCCAGTATCTTCTCTTAAATCACAAAGCACATTGAAACTGTTACCTTGCAATAGCTGGCTAAAGACACATATGACCTCACCTCTTGACCTTTGACTCTCTGTCAGTGGGTGTAAACCTGTTGTACGTGCCTCTCACTGTGTTTGCAGCTGGGTGTGTGATCTCAGCTGTCATCACACTCCTCGCAATGATAATCAGCAGCACTGTGTATGAATATAAATAGACTCCTTATCATCTCATCAACCAATTAAATAAGACTGTTTTCCATGATGTCATACTGAGAGAGGGGTATTAATAAAATTATTCAAACTCTATAAACGTCCTGCAGAGGAAGAATATCTGCACTCACCTACTAAATGATCATGAACAGGTAATGAGTCCGACAGGAAGCAGACATCACTGCTGTGTTTTCTCCATCATGCTTTTCAGACTCGATGACCCATTTGGATCAAATCTGGTTCAGTGTTTGAGTCGTTTAAAGCAAAAAAAGATAAATATCTAAATATAAACCGAACAGCGGAAAGGAGGAAACATGACAGTGTTTAAAGATTCATGTTGAGATGTTTCACAGTTTGATACAGAGCAACAACAAGATGTTTTCATCTCTGTTTTAGTGACATTGTGAAAAGTTCCCTTTAAAGTTCTTATTTTAAAGTATTCCAGATGGGAATTATAACAATGGAGCTCACACAAACAAACTCAGTTCAGCAAAAAAGTATGGGTTCATTGAGTCATTTCACATATTTTGTAATAATAATAATAATAATAATAATAATAATAATAATAATAATTAAAGCTGCAAGCAGCGATGAACGA
>NW_023339652.1:369172-371831 GCF_004916995.1 Morone saxatilis | reverse complement strand
ACCATACACACACACACACACCCTCCATGCTCGTTATGACAGGGTTAATGGCTTTAGTAAGAGGGTACTTTTTACTGGTCCTGCTGGTTTCTGCTGGGCCTCAGAACCAATTACAGTAATCAAAGCCAATACGTGGATCCAGCGAAAAGAGCCACATGTGGTAGTCCAGGTGTAAACCAATCTATGGAGGCTTTTTTCTGCAGCAGAATAACTCCTTGTTTAAACCATATTTACGTTGCAGTGTAGCTCATTTTCCCTCACGTAGGTAAAAACCACCAACCAGGACATTTTTACCTTATTAATACCTGCAGAGCTTCATGAAATAAATCCTTGGGTTTATAGAGAACTGAACATTGATAATGGTTGAATCTGCTGAGTACTTTCTAAACTAATTTCTGCCCTGAATAGTTTAAAAAATAACTGGTCAGTCAGAAATCAGCATTTTTCTTTGTTCCTACACTTGGATGTATGAACTTCACTGTGCATAATGTTACTATTAATTCAACTTCTAAACCTGGGAATTCACGAGTAGCTTATCAAAACAAATTAATTTACTCTCAAGATTGAGCTTTGCGCAGTTGTTTTGCTGGAACCTTTCACATCGACCCTTCCTATCCCCCGCCCCTTTTGGACCCTCAGGCAACTTCCTCCATTCCTGTACTTAGAAATGCTATGTGCTAGGCTAATCTATTGAAAACACAACCACATTTAGAAGATGGTTTGAAGGCAGTGGCTTCCTCAACTGTGATTGGAGCACAGAACAAGTGAGGCGGGGCCTAGGACCGGTCAATTTATAGTGTCAAGACTAAAAAGACACAGTTGTTGTCTGTAACTTCTTCACATCAGGTTCTGTTCCATCCTCTCAGCTCCGGGTTCCCACAGTGACATTCACACAGTAAAAAGTGCTAAATCCGGACCTGCAGCACAGATGTTTATTTAGTCTGTTAGGTTTATTTTTAAATTACAGCAGGGTCAAAAGTCAACGTCTGTCAGAGAAAAGAGTCTGGAAAACCAATCAGAGGTGAGGACAGAACTCCAAGCAAAACAAACATCCTACAGAGATAATGATCTTCTTTTAATGTTTCACAGAACGTTTACCTGATTTTATTTGTGCCACTACACTAAGAGCTCTTTATTATTGTAGATTTTATTCAAAATTCCTTAGCTGTAACAAGCATTATTTAGTTTGAGGCCTGAGCTGTTATTTTGACTAAAGTCCAATGAGTAACTACTACATTTTGTTTTAAAACCAACATACCATAAAACTTCTAATAACAGCCTGGCTGCTTATTTGCTTCAATCACTTAAACCCCCGGCCTTTATTGGGGCCTTTAATTCCTTCAGCACAAACTAAGCACAGATGTAAATACTCTCTCACTGCTGCTTCTCTTCAGTTTTGTTCAGTAAATTTGATAAATCAATAATAATAATAAATTTCAGGTCATATTTTCTCCTCTGTGCCACCGCCATGACACTGAACTTGAACGTGGTTTTATGGGAGCTGAAGATTTCCGGCAGCTGGCGTACAGACAGTAAACAGACAGTAAATAAACAGTAAACAGACAGCGAGCAACAGACTGCACATGATAATATTCACAACTCAGATTGATTTAATGAAACACTTTGTTCTGATGGGTGAACCCTGACAGACTAAAGGAATATAAATAATGGAGTAAGGGACACAGACCGTAAACTTTAATGTTCATAGTTTCAGTAAAATGAAGGATTGAACTGTGGAGAATCTGACTGATTCAATAATGTGCAGCATCCATACTGACAGAAGTTTAAACATTTATATTTGTGTAGGAGATCTAAACGGCTTAAAACTCGCTCAATCGGGTGACTCGTGGTTTTAAGAGGTTTTATACACCCAGATAATTTTCTAATTCACAATTAGTGCACAATTCATTTCTTGAGTTTGAGTTTCGGCTACATTTTTATCTTTTAAAGCATAATCATGTTTCAGAAACCGCATTTATATACTTAAAGCTATAATCTGTAACATTTCCTCATTCAAATGTGTATAAACACTAGAACTTACATATTGTGTGTTTAAGACTATCAAGAAAGCTTTCAGACCTTCTGAATCTACCTGTTCACACACACACACACACACACACACACATATATATTTATTTTCTGCTGGATGATGAATGTGTGTTGCTTCCATGTTGCTGTAGCAGATCTGTGCAGAGGAAACTTCATGTTCTGGGAAAGCCCCCGACCCTCTGACACATGTCCCCCTCCTCTGTAATTGCGCCAATTACTTTTCCATAACAGCCCTGAAACACTTATGTATGTGGTTAAAATAACAATTTCCACATGAAACACTTGTTCATTCATAAGGTCCAGAGCAGAGGGGGGGATCCTCTGCAGACGTCACGGCACTGAACGGTGCACTTGGAGACGAGTTACAGTTACATCAGATGTTACAGCTGCTGGACGGTGACGGCGTTTGTTTCCTGAAAAAAACCCCCAACTTTAGTAGGTCTTCTGGGTTCCACACAACCACTGATGGTATACGTTATTTTGTCAAGTGTCTTAAACTAACATTATTTCTAATGGCCAGCATGGGGCAGCTGCATGGGCTGCAGTAAGAAGTTTAATAGTATTGAGTCTTACGGAGAAGTTGATTTATGAGGTCAGTAAACAGTTTCCT
>NW_023339652.1:351009-369072 GCF_004916995.1 Morone saxatilis | reverse complement strand
CGGTTTGGGTGCTAGCTGAAAAAACGGCAACAAACCATTACAGGATGACGCTAGCTGACAGTATTTAGCTACGTTAGCAAGTCATCATCCTTTGACCCTCATCCCTACATAGAGACACATAGAGACACATAGAAACACATAGAGACACATAGAAACACATAGAGACACATAGAAACACAGAGACACATAGAGACACAGAGACACATAGAGACACAGAGACACATAGAAATCAGTCCACAGGCAGCAGAGAAAGTCGCTACAACCAGTTTAAGCATTGGTGAAAAACAGTGATTCATACAGAAAAATAAAACCATACAATTCTTACGAATCTTACATATGGCACCTTTAAGTACTGTACAGTAAATGTAATAATCAGATTGGGAACCATGAGTCTTCCTGAATGAAACCTGTCATCTCCTCCGGCCTCAGTCCCATCACTCAGCAACTGTCTGGTTGACTTTCTTTTCGGGTCGCTGCAGACTGAAACAGTAACTAAAACCAGGGCTGGAAGACGAAATCAAGCATGTACGGTCGAAGTGCTGTCATGAAATCTGAGCTCTTAATTTTAACAGTACAAAGCAATAAAGTGGACCATTAATACAGCCCCCGCCCTTCAATTCACCACCACCACCACCTCCACTTCCCCTCCTCTGTCTTTTCTTCTTCTCTGGCCCATTCAGCCTGCGATGGTTTTTCCAGTGTTAAACGCCAGCCAGCAGCACCTTTGATCCTGCTCATCTGCGCGTGTCTCAGTCTGCCCACACTTTTCCCCTGCAGCCGTCCAAACGGCTCCGTGGAGAGCGTTCAATGACTGAACCCAGATGAGGTGAGGGACTCCTCCAAGCCGCCCCGGGGCCCCAGCATTCATCCCAAATGCTTTTATCAGCTGCTAAATGGGACTCGTCTGCGGAGCCAAATGACCTAATATATATCGTGCAGTTTTCTCTCCTGCAGTAATACATCAGTGCAGAGCTGATGGAGTGGCTCTGTTTACAGTACGACTGTTCTCAGCTGCCTCTCAGAGATGAAAAATGCAGTGTGAGATTTTATTGGTCCTGCTGGAGAAATTGTCTTTTCCATTGGCCGCTGCCTTCAGAGATCAGAGGCTGCACTCACAAAGATCTCTCAGAGTTAAACCAGTCTTAGTTTTACTCTTAGATAAGCCAAATGTAGGGCTGAGTATCAAACCCTCATACTTTGGTATTCATTGAAATCAATCTTCAGCACTAAGTACAGAAAGTTGGTATTTTTAGGGGTTCATGCCTGAAAGGTCAGTTTATTATTACTATTTGTCACAGGATTTGTTTCATAATAATGTCGAGCCGCATGTCTATTATTATGTGATCAGAAAGCCTCACATAAGTCATTTAAATCCAATCTTGCAAAGTTTTGCTTATGCAATTCAGATAAGTTCCTGTTCCTGCTCCTCAGAGGATGAATCTTTTAGTCTTTAATGACTTCATGACCTGTAGCGCCACCCTCAGGACAAACATTAAACAAGTTTTAGCTTCATAACTAAGACACTAAGGATAGATAAACCATCAGATTGTTGTTTCATTTGTCCAACACTTTTATGACCTTGACACTTGTCATACAGCACATTCCTCTAAACTTTAAGAGTTTTCCAGTTCAGAAAAGTCTAAATGGAACAAAGGCGGCAGTGGTTGAACTGACAGACGCCTCACTGCGTAAATGAAACCGCAAGAGCATGAAGACCAGCAGCATCGTGTTCTTTATCTTCGGCAAAAACTAAACAAGGATCAAACCAGTTTCATGCTTCCCACTTATCCAACATTCCCTGTCTTTTCCACTCACTTCCAAATGTCATTTGGTTATTAGCAGCAGGACTGAAGGGCTCTGTGTGAGTCGCTCTCTAAAAAACTGAAGACTAACATGTTGGCTGTCCTGAAACCTTCATACATACAGCTGTAGCTCATTTTCTCTCACCAAAATAGTTTTTTCATGGTAGAGTTCATGGTAAGAAGTCTGTGAACCTTCAGAGGATCGCAGGTGTCTAAAAAGGTTGTGTTAAAGAATCACAGATTATGTAAAAATACTTTTACGCTGCACGAAACTGATGAATTTAGTAGAATAAATAAAGATCATAACAGGTGCAACTTAATGAACCTGAGAGGGAGATGATGATCAAGATCTAATCAGCCAGTAGAAGTGGATTCCCCTGTGTGAGCCGGCCCAAAACCACACCATTATAAAGGCAGAGCGGGTCATTCAATAATGAGAAAGCAAGATACTGAACCCCAAACTGAGTGGTCAGAAGACTGAAATAAGTGCAATATGAGTGCAGTCCGTTTACTGTACATTGGTAGCTGAAATGTATGTATTTATAAATCTAGTAGAGTGAGTTGAATCCTACACATAGCAGCTTGAAGTGATTGAACAGCTGCACAGGATGAGCCATCTGCCTTGAGGCTGTTTGACCAACCAAGAAGAAAAATCAGCTGTTTCTAAATTCAGTAATGAAGTTTATGTCTTGGAATAAATGGCCACACTGTGTTTTTGCAGAGCTGACACATATAAGGATAAATCAGGGAAATGGGTAATGATTCATTTGTTGTAATTGTCTGTATGAAACACTCCACTTATGTAAGTTTCCAATAAAGAAAATATAGTAACAATGGCAGTTTGAAGCCACATTTTTACCATCCACTGTTTTTAACCCTATGTATGAACAGGATAAAGGATTTTAGTCCAATTAATTTGTTTAAAGACATTCTTGATGTTTCTTTTGTCAAACAAAGACTTTTGTAGAAAAGCTTTTTTATATTTTTCAGAGTAACGTATCAAAAAAGGTCTCGTTCTTACAAACCCTGAATGTTTAGTAATTTGACCTGAAATGATTGTGTATTTGTAGGTTTTCTTTGACCAGTTGTTGAGTGAAATCTTCAACATCTCATTTCCTGCAGCATGCGTTCACTTTCCACATGAATTGGTGTTTTTGAGAGGCCTTCATGTCCCACCAATCAGAGATGACAGCTGGCTCGGCCCTCAGCCACTGACTTCCACCACTAATGGAGGCCACAAAGAGTCCACAATGAAGAGAGAGTAGTGTTTGGTAGCTCTGACTGCAACTCCTCCTGTCAGCCAGGGTCTGCACACAAACAAACCATTTGGATTTCATTTAGATTTACCAGCTCCAAAGGAGATCCGAGTAAATCCTGAAGAGAGGAAGGAAACATGGAGGAACCAACAGAGTCGAGGTGAAAGGAATGTACGAGTCAGTGCAGGGATGAATAGGAATATGTTTCTGACCCGGCCCTTAATTAAAAACACAGAGCAGAAGGCTGCCCCCAACTTTACAAAAGTTCAGATTCAAAGGTTTTTAAAGCCTTTCACTGGGTGACATCATGTAGAGAGGAGAGGCATCAAGTGGGCTGTAGACGTCTGTATGAGCTGAAGATCCTTTATGTTAGGTGCTAATGCAACACAGTGAAAATACTCTACATTTAAATACTTCAGTAAGGTTTTGAATGCAGGACTTTTACTTTAGCTAAATGTATTTTAAAAGAGATATACAGACACAGCAATGTTGCAATTAAATGGTGTTTTTGTACAAAAACTGGAGGCAACTTGTTTCTTGCATGATTCACAGGGATTGGTTGAATTTGCATTAACTGTTCCCAACTAAAGATTTGTAGTCATCGCCCATTTATGATTTATTATTTTAAAATCTATATTTTACCAACCACCTGTTAAATGTTAACAAAGAAAGCAGTAATGATTGTGAATGTGTCAGAAAACCAGCAAAGAGACTGAACATTTAGTTAATTTATTTCAACACAGTATAACATCACACAGTCTGGTTGTTCAACACATGGAATACCGTAAAACGTCTAATTTCCAGCAGCCGGCATACAGACAGCGAGCAACAGACTGCACATGATAATATTCAAAACTCGCAGAGACTGTACGGACTTTATGATCTGGTCTCTCTTGTTTACAGAGCCGGTGAGTCTGAATGAATGAACGTTAAACTTTAATGTTCATAGTTTCAGTAAAATGAAGGATTGAACTGTGGAGAATCTGACTGATCCAATGATGTGCAGCATCCACATTTATATTTGTGTAGGAGATCTAAACGGCTTAAAACTCGCACAATCGGACGACTCGTGGTTTTAAGAGGTTTTATACACCCAGATCATTTTTTAATTTTCTAATACACAATTAGTGCACAATTCATTTCTCTAAAGCGGCGACCCTCTGGATTTTAAGAGGGTTTATACATCCAGATCATTTCTATACAATCCACACCAGGTCTCTATTGGAGACCTGCCTTTATTTGTCAAAACATGGGACCACAGCAGGGCCGCCCTCTTCTGATTAGAGGAAGTTAACTCTTCGTTTTTATAGAAATGTCCCAAACTGTCCACTCTGTGTCAGCACTGGACTCCCAAGGTGAACATTAACAGCACTGATGTGTCTGATCACAGTCAGTCATATAATTCAGTTTACATGTGTGCAGTACCTCTTTAAAGCTTTGTTCCTTGCTTGTGAACTTTAAATCATTACAGTCATCATCACAAGTGTCTCTTCACATTAACACTGACACCAGGCAGAAAGTCACGAACCACCGGGTTGTTAATTATCCAGCAGGAGACACAGACAACATAAATTAAAGTGGCATTAATGTCACTTCTCAACAGGTATCTGTGGAGACTGATCTCTGCTGTTTCACTTTCAGGAAGTGAAGCCCTGAAGAGGACGACTACCCTGCTGTTTGACCGGATCTCACATCCAAACACTTTTACTTGTTGATTAAATGTTTGGTGAGTGGTTGACAGCATGTGAAAGTCTGCAGTAGTGACTTCCTGCGTTAATCAGTGGATGGGGGTCCGCTAGCAGACCAGGAGCTGTGAATGATCGGCCCGCCACTAGGTATTTATTTATCAGGGTGCTGGGTGCTAATTTGGGCCCGAGGGGCAGTTTCGAACTTTGATGAAAATGTGGTGTGAAAAGTTGTTTGCATGAGTCAACAACAGAGGGGGCTGCTGCCGGGAGAGGAAACCACACAGATGATTTCTGATGGCACTGAAGGGTTTTATATTATATTTACTGAAGGGTTTTACATTATGGCAGGAGGGTTGTCCCTCTGTCTGTCACATTCTTGTGAACGCGATATCTCAAGAACGCCTGCACAAAATGTACACCTGGAACAAACGTCCACTTTCATCACCAAAGTCTAATCAGTTCATCTTTGTGTCTAAGGTCACCATAAAATCCTGATCCAGTTTCACCAAAATCACTGAATACAGTTAGAATGTAGCGCTAGCTAGCTAATGTAGCTATAAAGTAGTGCTAACTAGCTAATGTAGCTATAAAGTAGGTATTTTGTACAGTAATCAGTGAGGCCATAGAACATAGCTTTAGAGTTTATACACTTTTTAATGATTATAGATTATTGATTAAATCCAGTTCATTATAAATCTGCCTCATATTGTTTAAAAATCTAAAATCTCTTCTTCTAAGACATTAAGACTTTGTTTGGATGCTGAGATCATGCTGCAGGTGATCAGGTGCAATCCAATCTCCTTTTCCCTTCAATCCTGTCTTATCTGGTGGTTTGTTGTTGGGGGCCGAGCTGCAGGACTTTGTGCACCTGTGGCCGCTCAGCCTGCAGCCTGTTATTAGTCTTAAGATCCGTGGGAGGCGAGCAGTGGCTCGAGCCGGTCCCACCCAGCCTTTCCACCAGGGTGTGCTGATCCAGATGTCAGCGCATACCAGCACTACAACAAAGAGGGCAGGATTTACCTTCAATCCCCCAACCTGTTGACAATAGCTGCCAGTGCTACTGTGGGAATGTGCTCTGTTATGGTGAGACCCTTCAACCCATGAGGCCCCTTCAACTCGGGTTCTCTGGGGGATGAATTCCGAGCTCCAGCTGATGTGGACTTCTAAGACACAGGCAAGATGTCATCTAAAGTGAGTAAATATAAATACATGTTTAAAACAGTTTCTAGGGCTGATATTAAAAATGGATCAATTAATGCCAGTTTTTCATTAGAGTTCCCACATAAGAGACTCTACAGACCCCCCAATGCCCTGAAAGATGATACTTTATCGTGTGACAGAAGATAAAGAAATATCTCTCTTTTCTGATGTGATACTTTAAAATGCACTTAAAAATATGTTGATGGAAACAGTGAAATCAGGTTGTATGTACTGAATCAGTTCCTCCAGGATTTACATGATATTTTGGTATTGTTGTGGCCATATACATACATACATACATACATATCCACACACATATACATATATATATATATATATATATATATATATTATAATAATCCCTTCAAAGTCAAAGGCAACCCATTCCAGTGAAAATAAAATAGATTGTGTATAGACTGCACATGTCTGCATCGTCACAACTAGAAACAAGGAAGTGAGTTTGGTGATGTATGGCTCAACGTTTTGTGCAGAAATTACAATGATTGATCAAAAGTTGTGTGTTTGTACAGTGATAATAAAGTTGTGTGTTTGTACAGCGATAATAAGGTTGTGTTGAATAAAGCTGAATATTGATTGACGGGTGAGTGGTGAACATTATTGGTTGAAATTGGTTGGTTCACATTTTCATAAGCACACATCACATTTTGTTTTACACATGTAATAATACAAAAATACAAAGAAACATATTTTTTGTAATGTTTTGTCAGACATTGTTAAACATATGTATAATATGACTGGGGATGTGATCTTAAAGGGTTAAAATGGTCTTTTTCCTTTAATCTGGACTTTAATGCACATGTGCGTCCCTGCAGGTGTACATGGCTGGTTGGAGAGTGTATGTTTATGTATGGGGGTTGTGGTCCTATGGGAAGGTTTCTGGGTTGATCTGTGATACACTGACTTACTGTCCTGGGAAGGGAACTTCAGGCACTGATCAGGCAGCTTTAAGGGCTTAGCTGCTGTAATGTGCTCCAGACATTAGAGGCAGCCCTGCCCTCCAGAGGCCAGGAGAGAGGCCTCAAAATGCCCCATCAGCACATCCACCGCCTGGCCGCTGTCCAGCTCCCCCACTCTCTCCTCAGGTTATTTTCACAAGACTCAGCTCGTACAGAGCAGTGTCCTCTCCAGCTGCTGATGGACCTGTTTGTTTACACTGGACTGGAGTTAAAAATGAGATACCAGTGTCCTCGTGGACGAAATGAGACTCTAACAGCTGAGTTTCATCCTGTGACTTTACTAAAACATCTCCATTTAATAGCTCCAACAATTATATACATTACAAATATATTTTATAAGACCTAGTCTGTTTAAAAAATTGTCCTGAGATAACTTCTTAGTACTTATTAATTTCTTTAAGCTGTGATAAACTCATAAAGATAATTTACACATTTCAAGTGTTTTATCTTAGATAAAATCAGCGTGTGGCATATACTATAGATTTCAGGGAGGTTTTTTATTCTATCCATCTCTAATAGTTTTTGGTAGGGTTGAGCGAATACTTGGCTGAAACAAGTATTCACTAAATATAATGAACCTTTTACAAGTATCAGACAGTAAATAAACCAACTTTTATACACAAAACATTTACAAATTCAATTCAGCTTCTGATGAACACATATCAAATTCAGGCTTAAAGGAACAACGCCCACTCCTCCCATTCACGGATACAGATAATAGTGAACTCGTCATCCCTAGCTACTCTACATCAGTAGCTAGTGTTGAGTGAACATTAGCCATCATATGGAAACAGCTAGCTTATGATTAATGTAGAATAGCTAAATATTCAACTAGCTAACGAATAATGTAAATTAGCTAGTTAGCTGGGATTTTGTTAACAGTAGCTAACTTAAGATCTCTTTTACCTTTGAACCATCTTCAAAGTGTAGTTGAAATAAAGGTGATATTTTAGCTGGAAGGATGTGTAATCTGCACATCACAACAGATGTTTCAGGCAGTGTTTCTGGCTCTTTCTCAGACTCCAGTCATACAGAGTTACTTTTAGCTGTGAGAGCTGCTGTGTCATGAGGTCAATGCTGTGATCTGAAGCACACTGTGAGGATAACGTCCAGTCCCTCGGGGGAAGCGCTGAACCAACACTCACCCTTGGTTCTGTCTGGAGTCTGAATGTGTTGCGATCAATTCTGGGAGTCACTCTCTGTTTGAGGAAGAGATAAAACTTGTGGGTGGCACTGAGGAGACAGGACTCCTCTGCTCCCTTATTAAGCTTGGAATCAGAATGTCACACACAGTTGTGTTCTTACATTATCCTAAATGTTTCCAAAAATGTTTATTTCACCGGTCGCCTGTCAATAATCTATAATCAATGGCGTCATATCCCCTTTGTACATGCATCAGCGTTGTGGTTGTCTGCCAAAAGCTGTCATACATTGACTTTTTATCCACTCTGATGCCACATTTTTATGTTTTTGTGACCCTTATCTTTCCTCTACTGCCACATGAGGCCAAACTCTAAACTTAAACCTAAACTTCTAAAAGTGTAAAATCAGATTGGCCTGCTGATTTCCTGTTTGTGGTCCAGTGTTGATGGATTTACTTGTTAATTAATAGAGACTGATGTAATGTGTGTCAGGTCTGAGGACGCATGCCCTTTTCAACCATGATGCTGCTGCTGTCTGTGCGCAGGAGGCCAGCAGGGTGACATTTAAAACGACCCAAACATCTTTGTATGAAGGCGGGCGGCTGCTCGTCTCATAGAGCGACCAAAACAACCGAAGATGAACTCTTTACATTAGTAAATCATATTAAACATTACTTATGCAACATTAAATCAACTGCAACAACACTACAACTTTTTTTTCCTCAAACTTCCACCCATTACCCATTATTAGACATTTTAAGGAGATAAATAACCCTTTGATGCAACTTCAAAGTAATAACGTTAAGGTCAAAAATGTGCTCATAAAAAATCAAGCTATAACATTTTTTTATAAATTATTAATATTTTTTTAAACCAGCATCAGGACTAATCATACATATCAAATTTTAATACATTTTAAAAAATATGTAACCCTTAAATTAGCAAGTTTTTGTCATGATGTTACTCCATTTAATGGTCTAAAAAACAACTTTTATTTTCAATATACTTTCTGCAAACTGGATTATTTATGGTTTGGTTAGTGCAGCCTGGTATATGTGAAAGATTAGCAGCACCATTTATTTATATGCATTATTATGTTTTGCTTAATATCAAATACTCACATTAAGCACCCTTTGCACAAAAATGTGCTCGTAAAAAGATCAAGCTGTACAATAGTGTGCTTTTGCACTACATGCCACATTCGCCCTTTCACACACATTCACTCAGTGATGACAAAGTCCATCAAACAGAAACGCATTCATATACATTCTAGAAGGAGCCAGGGATCGGACCAACAATCTTCCGATTAGTGGACGACCTGCTCTGCCTCTGAGCCACAGCTGCCCTGATGATTTTCTAATTTCTATGAATTTTATTTTTTAAACCTGCGTCCTAATCATAGATACCAAATATTCATTATTTTTTGTGCTGTAACAAGAAATAATGTTATTATTATTTCAGTCATTTCCACTTATTTATTATACACTACTCACACAAAGTTAGGGATATTCGAATGAAATTTCAGAATGCACCTAAAATAGCACTCATAGACCTTTACAGGGTGAACTTAATTTGACCGTGCTCTAAACTTTTGAAGACCAGTCCACTGTTTGATGTTTCAAGTACTTATTGCATAACCATGCTGTTCTCGAACAAGGTGATTAGGTGTGAAAAGTGTCTGATCCATGAATCGAACACTAAATGTTCTGGTTCAATGACAGTTTGTATTTAAACAGTCCTCTTCGTCATGCTGTTCACATTTTGACATCATGAGACCAAGACGACACCTAACAATAGTTCAACAGTCCCTGGCCAGTGCAAGGCTTCAAACGGGATGTACTCAGAGGGAAGTTGCCACTGAGCTTAGAGTGATTCACATTGAGCAGAAATGCAATCGCCAGCTCTGTTGGAGACGTCAAGGAGAACACCTGACAAGTTACTGAGACACTGACCTTTTTTGTTGTGGTATACCCACCACTGTTGTTAGCTTTTATTTCAATAAATAGTTTGAGATGAAGAAATTACCATTGCACGCTTCTACTTAAATGCCCTGCTTTCATGATATAATATCACTGTAGCATGACGTTTTTAAATTTTCCAAAAATTTCACCCGAAAGTCAAATATCCCTAACTTTTTGTGCAACATAAAACATAAAACAGAGCAAGAACAAGATCTATAAATGAACATAACCTGAATACCAATAACAACATAACATAACAACAGCATACAGAACAGTTCAGGCATTGCGTTTCGTTAATTTCAAAGCTGTGTAGATGTGTGTTTTACGTATTTTATAATAATGTTGTGATGCTTTGAACGTTTGCATAAAAATTACACATGAAACGGAGGATATGGAAAAGGTGCCACTTCAAAGCTAAAAATGCCTCAGAACTTGTGTGGAGAGAGGAGGAGGAGGACATAGTGCAAGTGCCCTCTATTGGAAAAAGCAGGTATTTTCTCAATTTGCCATATATGGTAAAATGACGTCATCGGGAAGGTAACTCTCAGAGCACAAACTTATGAGCCACAGGCCTCAAATGAAGCAGAGAAATGAGAAGATGCATGTTTTATACTTTTTATTCGAGCAGGATCAATAATAGTGATCTGAATGGTTTTCAATTTGCACATTTTTGTGCGAAGGGACATTAACAGGTTTATTTCAGTCCACACTGTTTACAATAGGCTACAAATAAAAAATACATTAAAAAATTGAGAACACTCCAAAATGCACAACCTTGCACAATTCATCAACAATATGCATGAAAAAAGGATTTCAAAAATGTGCTTGGGTGCATCAAATGGTTAATGTCATTTATTTGCATTTTATTATTTATCTCTTTGTTATGAATTATCTCTATGTTTTAAGGACTTTAAAATAAGTAAAAATTACATTACATAAAAACCACCCCTTAAAGGCTTTGTATGTAACTGTCATTAAACTATAGTTAACAGCGCCACCAGTGGCTGCACATTGAACTGCAGTCAGCGTCCTGTTGCATCATCCTGGGCGTCGGCCAACAGTGACAAACACTGAACGCTGTAAAATAACTGACAATCATATTTAGAATAACGTTACTATTTGTAATGATCCTTAGTTACTGTAAATAACGGTAACTAGTAATGTAATTAAATAATGTAATAACAGTTACTAAAATGTAAATGGGTTCATTATTTATTACTTTTGTCTGACCTGAAAAAAGTAGATGACGGCAGACAAACGCAGCTCGTATCCTGTTGATTTTCCATTGATGATCACGTACGTCACCAAGAGTCCATTAATCAAATAAAAATTGTATAAAAAAAGAAGCCAACACAATTAGCCACTACAAGCTAACTGTCCGAGCTGATAGGTTGTAAATAAGCTAACATGCTAACGGTCTGTTAGCATCACTAACAGCTGTTTATTATCACTTTATTTCTCTTCATTGAATGTGAAGCTGTTGAGAGGCTGTAATCTGAAGGCGTTGCATTTCTTTCAGTCAGTTTGGAAGCAGCTGGAAAAACAACCAATAGTTACTACTAGTAACTGTATACTTCAATTATAATAATTGACTAGTTTTAATTTGACATTAGCTGTTCTGGGTGCATTCTGGCTCATTTCTACAAACCTGCTCTCTGCAGTGAGTCCTCAGACCTCAAATCCACTACATTACCTCTCTAATTGAGCATCTGTACTGAAGCCACATGCTGTTCAGCCAAACCTGATGTTGGCCACTCACTTATGCAAATCTGAGAAGCTGACAGGCATTCCTGAGCATCAAATACCCAAAAACTAACTCTGCCCGCTCAGAAGGTGATGGGGCTGTTATAATAACTGTGCTGCATTTTTACAGTGTGAGGGTAGAGTCTTAGATGGACTGTGAGGCACAGACACACAGTGGGTTTGGGTAGAAAATTATTTTACATTGCTGGTTAACCACAGCATGAATACTGCACATGTATAGTTTACTCAGGGCAAACACAACTGAGTTTTACAGCATGTATTCCTGATGGAAAAGTAACCACTGGGTGAATTACTGGAGGCAGCGCGACTCAATGTGACGGATGATGACAGTGTCAGAGTGCTAACACTCCGTTAGGTCGGTAATGAGCTGTGGACTGATGCTGATTTAGGTCAGTGGTTCATAAAGATGGTATCACAACCAACTCATGGGTTCCCAAAGATAAATCTGAGGGGGGTGACTGAATCAGGGTTTTTCTTACTTTTTAAGTCCAATTAATAACAATAGTTACAGTGTTAAATTGTATTAATTATATTTTGTATTAAATGTCTTTACGCTTTTAAAGGGTTAAGGGCCAAAAAGGTTTGGGACCACTATTTTAGGTGAATACAAAGTCTTATTGCACTGTTTAACAATATATGCCAAATAAAAATGACAAAATCCATTTCTCTGTATTTTTATATTGAAATCCAATACATTTTTCCTTCTGTAAAACCCAATGTGATGCATGCTTACATATGTGTGAACCAACCAATTTCAACCTATAATATCATATATAATATAATATAATATATATTAACCTGTTAATCAATCTTCAACTTTTACCACACAGAGCGAAGATTTGTTTAGCGATTAGCTAGAGAGCTTACAGCATGGTGAGTCCATACAAGCCCCTCCCTATAGCCAACAGCACTCTGCTTCCTGTTTCATGTGGACTTATGTACAGAGGTTTTGATATTCACTGACACTGTGAAGACACATTTAGGCCATAATGTAAATAAAATAATTTTACACAAAAAATGTTTGCGGTGGGTGGGGAAGAACTGGTGAAAATTAAATTCACGACGTCAGCATTTCAAAAATCCTATGCAAGAAGCAACAGAAACACAGGATTTAACTACCTGGTTGGGGCTAAATATACTGAACATAAATCTCGACCTGGTGTGGAAAAACATTAATCCTTTAATATGTTAAACACACACTGTAGTGCCATATTGTAGCTAGCTTAATATCTTGTGCATGTCTGTGCTGCTGTGAGCATTAAAATTGGCATTTCTTTAACAGAGCTTCTCAGAGACTCACAATTTGTTTATTTAAGTTTATCTAATTGTCCAACTGTGTGGTTGCCAACATGTTTGGGAAATAAGCAGTGGTGTCAGTGGTTTGTGCATCTCTGCTGGTTAAATGGGGTGAATTTGGACGATATGTTGAGGGTCTGCAGGTCCAAAGGAAAGCCCACAGGGCAGCTGAGCGGGCCGTTCAGAGATGATCTGGGTGTGGACCACAGGGTAAGATGTCCTTAACCTATCAGATTGATGAACACTTGGACTGCTCACCTAAGAACTGGTTTGTTTATTGATTTTGGAGAACCACCCTGGAGTCCTTGAAGCGGTTCCAGGTGCTTCGATCGGGTCTGACAGTGAAACAGAGCTGAGCTGAGAGAATGAGAGAGGGAGCTTTAGGAGAAACTGATGACACAGCTGAGACTCTGCTTAATGCTTTAAGAAGGGAAGGATTTTAAAAAGAGGAGAGATTTTCATGTTAAAACATGTCCTATTCTTCGCCCTGTTCCCACTCAGGTTGAACCCACAGATTCACATCATGTAACTGTCTAAGAGGACTGGTTCCCAACCTTTTTCCTTGAGGAACCCCTAAGTGACATATATTTCAGATTTTATTGAACAATAATAGTTCAGAGAACTGATAAACTGTACAATGAACCCAAACTGCAGGAAGCTTGTATAAAATCAGAGATTTCATTATTTCCTGTGAATATTGATCAGAGATGAGTTTTCCTGATATTTTTATACAATTCTGTGTGTATTCTGTATTTTTATTAAAGATTCCTTATAACAGAAGGTAACCTCCTCTGCCCACCTCGTTGTGTTGTGTTGTGAACATCATGTGAATGGATGAAAGCAGACTGCGTGGTGCCAGAGGCAGTCGAGGAACTTATTTAAGTTTTAGTTGTTATGGTACATCTTTGGTGAAACTAAACGTACGATAAGATATGCTGCTGAGACAGAGACAGGTTGGACGTGCAACTGTTCAGAAGATAGATGACTTAGGAACAATGGGTCCAATATTTACTTTAGTATCAATAGGGTGAAAGTATTGGTTATAATCTACTCTCACGTTCATTTCTCCCAGTGGAGTCAATAGACTGAGAAAGTGACAAACATGGACGCCTCACATCAGTCAGTCCCTCAAGGATTTCAGAGGCAATACCTGATTTCACAAAGATTTTCCAAAAGAACTGTACTGCATGTTTCAATGTTTTTATGCATTTTTTTCAATGAAATTGTGGAAAAAGGGGAAATTGCGAAAACAAATAGCTGCAATTTTTTGTTGTTGTTATATTATTTGTATAATTTATACAAAATTGAAGGCAACTTGTTACAGTGAAAATAAAATCTATGGTAGTTTGGTGACATATGGCACATCCGTTTGTGCGGGGGCTGCAATGATTTGTGAAACTTGTGGAAAAGTTGCAGTGATTTGACAAAGTGTAAGGCTGGCAGAATTCACAGGGATTTGTTGAGTTTGTGTTAATTGTCGCAATTTCAACTTCCTGGAGGGACTGATGAGTCATTGAAACACACAGTATGACCTAGGGGGTCTCTCACATCCAAACAATAGAAAAGAGGAAAGTTGATGAGGTTGGTGAAGCAGTGTGGGAATCATGGGGGAGTTGTTGTCTTCACATCATTGGCGTCATTGCAGTCAGCTTCCCCCGGGTAGGAATCCTTCAGTGTTCATGGTTCAGGAGGTTGTCGTACCCGGGAGCCCAGGGTTAATCTATAGGAGGTCTCCTCTCCCCCAAAACAAACAGACCGCTTGGATTAAAAAACCACTACACACACTGAATAAAGCAGTTAAGCAATCACTTCTTCTCCCACGGCTGTTGGACAGGACAGAACGTCCAAGAGGGCTGCAAGCCGAGCTGCCTGTTAAGTTAGCTCCAGCTTGTTTCTTGTAACTTAAGGTCCAGACGTCGAGGCTAAATCCTTCATCCCTGTTTAAATCTAGAGGTTATAAAAGCACCAAGATCTAAACAGTGATGGTAAAAATGGTGGGCTTCAGACCCTGGTAAACAGTCAATGTATGACAGCATTCTGGCAGACAACCACAACGCCTGATGCAGGGCACAAAGGGGATATGATGCCATCGAACAGGCCGACCGGTGAAACGCAGCGTTACCTGAATAAAATTATTTTTGAAATTTTAATGAATATTCATCAACACTAGAAGCTGCCAGATACTCCAGACTAAGTTTTTGCTGCTCCATGCAAGCAGTCCCATTAATACCCTGAGATCTCAGCAATAATGTTGGTAAGTAAAAATGTTATCAAAACCAATAAGAATGATGGCCAAAACTACAAAATAAGATCCAGGTTGTAAAAAGACAGAACTTTCCTTTAGTTCAGTATGTGGAAGGTTTGGATCTGAACACAAACTGCATTCCTCCTTTTAGCTGTAAACTCTCTCCAGTATAAATTCTGGGGGGTTTCCCATTTTATGCATTTAAATGATTAATTGTGAGCAGCACAAAAGACCGAACTCCTCCAAACCAGCGGTTTGAGTTCCTGCATCAATACCTCTTTGATTCAGACAGTGGCTCTTTATAGGAGAGCAACTAACAGAACTCACATCAGCAGATACTGTTCCTCAATAAAGGAAATGTTTGCCTTGGCCTTCGTGGAAAAGGCTGACTCCCTCTTCCTCCTCTGACAACCTCCCAGGGAATGTCCAAGTTTACATGACACAAGTAGAGATCTCGCTCCAATCCTGGGCTGAAAAAAAGAGGGGAGTTTGCTAAAAAGAAGCCGGAGAGCTGCTTCATAAACCGGATACAGAGAAATGTTCCTCTGTGGAAGGGAAAGCAGGCTTCAAAGAGCGATTTATACGGGGAGTATTATAAACTCTGGAGAAAATGACCACACGCAGCAGAGCCCTGACCCCAGAACTGCTGAACAAACAGTCAATGCAGCGAGAAAGCAAAGAATTACTTAATTCTCCACTTAAAACATAAACCGTGAAATGGATTATTACACACAAAGAAAAGCTAAATTATACAGGTATCGGGTCACATCAGTTCCAAAGTTCCCGTTTGATTACTTAGAGCTGCAGCCAGCTGACAATTTACACTCTGCTCTATATATTTACTCTGTATACGTTTCTCTGTAATGGTTCCCATGCAGTTTGGACTCAAAGACACACTTGTGGAGGAATCAGAAAGCTGGTGCCTCAAATTCCCCAAAAAGTGTTGTTCAACATCACTTTGTGGCCTTATCTGAGATCTGGTTGTTGAACACTGCAGCGGCTGAGGGTAATTTACCAGAAAGGAAAAATATTGGCTAAAGGTTTTCCACTATAATCCAATTTCATGTTCAAGTGCACTGTGGCCAAAACTTTTTGAGTTTTCCCTCTGCAGCACAACGTTTCTATACATTTCCTTCCAATGTAATTTTATTAGTTATATATATATATCACATTTGTTGAAAGATTATTATTATTATTATTATTATTATTATTATTTTTACACAAGATTTGTTGTGACCATTAACACCTCTTTTCAGTTCTCAAAACCAACACAACTTGTTCATAAAATCAGTTTGTTTTAGGCCTATTATCATGGTTTCTTTTGAAAAGTATTTTTACTGTCAGAATTAGCAACAGAAAATACATAGGGGAAACAGTTCAGAGTAATTAGTAAAGGTTTCGTTTAGGAGCCCTACTGGAAAAACACCAAATTAAGTGGTCTTTAGTTTGTAATATATTTAAACTTTCCTACAGCAGCACATTGCTACACTTTATTGTTATAACAAGATGTTAGAGAAGTTATTACAACATACAAACCTATAACAAGAAAAGTCTTGTTTAAGTTTGTGTGAGACATTTGTATGCTGTAATAACGTGAAAACATCTTGTTATAACAAACTTTTTATGTTAAAACGTGATAATGATAAAATTTTCTTTTTCTGGCACCAAAATGCTTCCATAGTTATAACAAGGACTAAACTTAAAATATATTATGTTTCCGATTATTATGTTCTAAACAAAGAACTTTATGCGAAAATTTCCTGTGTGAGACCTGGTGTAGCTCAGAAAGCTGGTAGAAAGTCATCTCATGATATCAGACAATCAGAGATCTCAGCATCTTTAAATTAAACTAAGTGCTTGACTGGTGACAATGTTCTTCCTCCATTCCCCTCCATAGTGAAACAAACTGGAGATATAACAAATCACTTGGGTTATACATGTTATACTGTACAACAGTTTTCACAAGAACACGACTTCATGTCACCGCTCTACAGACTTTGTTATATTTACAAGTACAGGTATTGACACATTTTAGTCTAGCAATACTTGTATTAGTATTAGTGTTTATTCATCTTAATATAAAAACGGTTCATTCTCAGGTAACAAAGTCGAGGGATTTTAAAATCAGGCTGAGCATAACAAAAAACAATACACAAATAAAAAACTCTGCCTTGATAAGACAAAGAAATGTCCTGCAGAGACTCATTGACCTTTGCCCATTTGGCAGGTGACCAGGCTCAATATCACTTGGCAGCTCTCCCTGAGCTCCTCATCCTGATGTCCCACTGATCTCAGCCAGCCGACTGTTTGAAAGGCTCTGGAGGAAACAAGAAATACAAGCAATGAAACTGAATCGGTGAGCACCACTGCTCACCTCCACATATGACCTACTTCTGCATTTTCCCTGGCAGCAGAAACATGCTGGTGAAATGTATAAGAGGCATCAACGGCCAATAAAACAAAAGCTTCGTACACCTGCAAACTTCAAGAGATGGCAGCTGTCCAGTGATTGGACGTCTGGGTGTGACCTCCACAGACACACAAACTTTTAACTTAACTGACCGAGTGAATATGACAGCTGGATAAAAACTTTAAATCACACCTGTTTTCATAGAAATGGACTAAAATATAACATGTTGCACTGAGTGTAGTTATACCAACTAGTGATATAATAATAATAATAATAATAATAATAATAATAATAATAATAAAAGGAGTTACAAACTAGAACA
>NW_023339652.1:348510-350909 GCF_004916995.1 Morone saxatilis | reverse complement strand
ATAGTCTAGGCCTATAGCAGCATAACTAAGAGATGCTTCAGGACTCACCTGATCCAGCCCTAACTATAAGCTTTATCAAAGAGGAACGTCTTAAACCTACTCTCAGATGTATCAGTGTTTATTTAAGAAATGAACATCAAACAACAACATCATCAATTATTATCATTATCAATTATGCTGGTTTCAGATTTTAAAGTTTTTTTGGGGATTGTTGCAGCCTAAAACTCCTCATATCCCGGCAGCTTTTCAAAAAAATGCAATCAAAGCATGTTGCAATGTTTCCAGGGATTAGTTTGCAATGAAATTGCAGGAGAAATTGACAATGGTAAAAATATCATTTGTATAATTTATTAACAATTGAAGTCAACTTGTTCCATGACAATAAAATCTCTAGTAGTTTGCTGATGTATGGCTCAACGTTTTGTTCAAGGGACTCTATGGACTACATTGGGACTATGATTTGTGAAACTCACAAAAAACTAATTTGGAGAAAATAAGACTGAACAAAACTGTGAAGTCATGCAGAATTCACCATGATTGGTTGAATTGTATTAATTGTTGCGATCACAACATCGCAACAACTTCCTGGAGGGACTGATTAATATGTTAAAGATCAAAGTCACGCAGACTAATGGAGGCAGCAGCAACTCCTGTGTTCTGGAGGTAAAATTAGATGATAAAGTTCCCTGTCAGTAAATCCCACAGAGCAGTCTGAACAGTGGGAGCAACCGCCATCCCAACGGTTGATTCCTGTATTTACGGAATGAAAGCTCAGAAAAATTTAATCCAAAAAAGATTACCTTGCTTTCTTATTGTCTAATATTCGCACTCTGTGTGAAAGTACTTACGACAAAAACAACAGTTAAAAAATATACACTGATGCCCCAATGTGTGTAAAGACCTTAAAGTAAGAAAACTGGACCTATAACCTAGGGTTTTTAGCTTGAGAATTACTGGATAACTTCGATGAAGGAACCAGCATGTGTGACTTTGTTCAGTAAACTCACACACAGACACAGAGATGCTGCTGAATGAGTAAAGAGGCTGAAATGTGAAAGTGTGTTCTGATGTTTTGGGATGTGATTCAGAGATTGTGAGTCTAGCTCTTGGCTCTCTGAGCCGCTCTGTGAGGCTGCATGCATCAATGTATTTACTGTTCTCCTATGTCAGTTTGGAACAGCGAGGCCACCACCAACTCGCCAATTTACTGACATCACCGGCTAAATAATACCACTTATGAGAATACAAGCCCCGCCCTAAAGCTGGAGCCGGCTTCCCTGAGCTTAATTTAGCTCTGAATCACTGCAGCCATTATGAAAACCTCTCAAAAGTGTATTCATGCCTTGCTCGCCTCCAGCATCTTACCTACTTTTTCCACACGACTCCTCTCTTCACTTCAGCCTGTCCACACATCGTCACCACAACAGCGGCGGCCTGCAGAGGGCATGAGGGACTCTGGACGGTGTTTCAGCAGCGCTGGAATGTAAATAAGTACATTTACTCAACTTACTCAAAGTCCAAATCTGAGGAACTTTAATTGAGTCTTTGTACTTCAACTACATCTCAGAGGGACATATTGTTCTTTTGACCTTACTGCATTGATCTTACAGTTTGAGTTACTTTACAAATTAAAGACCCACTGTGTAACATTTAGGAGGCTCGATTGGCAGAAATAGAATATAATTCCGTAAATATCACTATTCCCTCCAGGAAGTTGCAATGTTGTGATCGCAACAGTTGTTCAAATTTAATCAGTGCCTGTGAATTCTGCACGACCTTGCAAATTTGTCCTATCATTGTAGTTTCCTGTGAGTTTCACCAATCACTGCAGTCCACATACACAAATGTTGAGCCATACGTCACCGAACTACTAGAGATTTTATTCCCAGTGGAACAAGCTGCGATCAGTTTTTTTCTTTCCCTTAGAATAAACCATTTTTATCTACAGAGGGATTGAGTCCTCTTTTAAGGAGCCATGTTTCTACAGTAATTTCTCCTACAGGCTTGTTAGACTGAGCTTTATTCAGTTGGTTGCAATCTGCAACTTTACCACTAGATATCAGTCTATTATTCGATTAGATCATTAATCAATGAGTCAGTTAATCAATTAGTCAGTTAATCATTTACAGGAAATCAATGGCTGAAGTCATTTTTCAGATTCACAAATATGAAGATTTGTTGCTTTTCCTTTGAATTATTGTAAAAATTTTGAGTTTTGAACAAAATAATTGTGAATGTGTCACTTTGGACTCTTCTCACTATTTTCAGACTTTTTACAAACCAATTAATCAAAGGATTAATGGATAAAATAATCACCAGATGGGTCCATAATGGAAATAATCACTAGCTGCAGTCTGATACTAAGCTCCACTTCCACCAACTCCAACAGTAAAATCCTG
>NW_023339652.1:342428-348485 GCF_004916995.1 Morone saxatilis | reverse complement strand
TAATATTATGAAATAGTGGGGTTAATAATGTACTCGAAAATGCTAACATAAATTCTAGAATTGGGTATTTGACTGAGAAAAGACAAGAAAGTGACTTTAGGGCAGCATTTGTCTTAAAGAACACAAACTCCCACAATCGCACAGCTCCGCAACCGCTTCCCACTTAACAAATCCAACAGACTACAACAACGTGAATGTAACCATTTAATGCAGAAATACATCCAACAACAACAAAAAATAAATCATGGTTAACAATGACATTATAGCTCCTCCTAGCGCCTCAACTCTTGGGCCCGCCAGTACCGGCCATCCTGGCAGCTGGATATTTCTGTCCGATCAGCCCCACAGGTGAAATGTCCCTTTAATGCATGAGTCAGAAGGTGTCTCATATGATGATATCTATGGAGCTTACTGGCAGGTACAGGTAGACGGACAGACAGGCAGACAGGTAGACCGGTTCAGGTCCAGGTTTGGTTGACAGAAGCTCAAAAGCAAAAGGTAACAGCAAGCTGGATGAGCTGACAGGTAAAAGTAGGGTGGGAAAACAGACACAGACAGGAAGTAAATGACAGTAGTGCATAATAAAGCAGGACACGACTAAACCCAAAAGCACGACACAGCTACTCGACACCAGAAATAGAAGTTGGTAAAAATAATTGTTTTTCTACACAGTTTTTTAATGGTCTGAAATGGATAAATTAGCAGCAGAGAGTCGATCACACACACTAAAGGTGACTCAGTCTGACTTTTAAAATGACGTCGCCCTCAGAGACAGACCACACAGGCTGAGAGACGTTTGAAGAAGAATGTCAGACATCATTCATCCACTGACGGAAAATCAGGCCACTCAGAGGAAGAGGATGAGTGTGTGTGTTCACGTTGGTGTAAGCTGATGTCACTCAGACTGATCAGGAAGAACAATGAACAACCAGACAGTCTTAAAGTTAGTTTTAAAGTCCCCATTAAGTATTATGTTTAACAGACATCAATACCCTGGCCTCACTGATTACTGTACAAAAGCACAACTTTATAACTGTATTCAGGGATTCCGGTGAAACTGGATCAGATTTTATGGAGAAAATATTTTCAGTTTTTTCCTTTGATGTCCTCCGGCTGCTCAGCTTCAACTTTAACTTCAACATTAAGTGAATATTTAATACTTTTTGAAGTTGCTTGACACCAACTGAAAATTGAAAAGTCAGCTTTCAAACAACTTGATAGCTTGCTAAAAAAAATCTACCAGTTTTCCTTCAGGAAAATCAACGTCTTTGACTAGAAATTGTAAAATAGGGCTCTTAGAGTTGATGCTACATGACTGATGTCCTTAGTTCAAATCCTCTGATCCTTTCTTCACACTGAGTGAAAACGAGTAAAAAAGAAGCTACGTGTTGTTTGAGACGGTCCTTTAAAGTGTCATCTTTGAAGCAGATGTGAACCTACAAACACTGAATACTTTTCCACCAGAATATTCCCTAGAGCGGCGTTTAGCTCTGGGGAATATGGATGGATGGAACATTCTTGAAAATCACAAACTGAAAAGGTGTGAGAGCAAAAGGCACTGCAGTGGCATTGTGGGTAACCCGGGTTTATTTAGACTGGGTTTGTAGGCCATTACATACCAACAGAGCTTGCTGGCATGAACATTTTATCAAGGACCATCAGGCAGCAGAGCTCAAAGGTAAATCTGTTTGCACTGCTGAACTTTAAACCACTGAACTAAACTATTTGAAGAGTTAATATCTGACAAATCAGGTTCTAAACTTTGCTAAATGCTGTACGTATACATACTGTCATGATGGAAGACAATGACTTTTTTACATACATCAACAGTTAGAGCATCAGGAGATTTTGACGGATATTCAACTGACAGTGAATATTTGAGAGGGGTAATATTTCAACATCAAATTGATCAGGTGTTTGATTGGATCACTGTGGACCGAGAATGAGCTAGAACAGGTTGATATAGTGGCCAACTTGTGAAATTACAGCAATGACGTCCATCACATGACACTTAATGACCAAAAAAAATTTATAAGCTCCCATTGTGAAAGAAGCAGCTGTAAAATGATTCATTCAATCCAATAACAGTTGTGAAGTGTAGAAGAGCGGCACGATTATTTTATCTTCATTCAAGTTAGTGGAGGGCTAAACAGGACGTTTAGCTTTTGAAGGCACTGTGTGGGGTTAAGATCTGGCTTATTTGTTGAACTGTTTTGGCTTCATGCGCCACTGAGCAGCTTCCATTGGAATGAACGGAGCCCGTTCCCAATGCTGTATTCAGTTCTTCTTAATACATCCAGGATTGGACCGCTATTTATCTACTGTACACTGGCTCTAGATACGATTCTTCCATAGTTCCTCCCTCGCTTCGGAGTTGCAATCTACAACTACACCACTAGATGACAGTAAATCCTACACACTGGACCTTTATATGTGGTTTTATATGATGGGCAGAGAAAACTCACGGAGAAATGAAAAGTAGATTTTAGGGGTTAAATGTTTGAAAGTATGATATCAGCAGCTGTTATTCAAAGAGGTTTTGAAAGAGAATGGCAGTTTGACAAATGGTCTGTTTTGTGTTTTCTTTCAAGGGAGAGGTGTGGCATCCACCTGGTTATACAGAGTTTTATGATTCCTCGCACAATGTCCTTTAAATGAAAGAAACAAACATAAAACATCAGCATTGTTCACTCAACATATGAACTACAAAAAGGATTCGATCCTCTAAATATTGGGAATAAAACTCATGTGAAATGTGGCAGCTGCAGCCGTTGCTGTCTTTGAAGTAGTGGAAATAATTCTCAGTGGTGCATTTACATCTTCCACGGCCCGTCGATTGTTTGTCTTTTCATCGCATTAATCCAGAGCCTTTCTTCATCTCTGATCCTTACAACAATACCGGCTCTGAGAACTAATAAATGGAAGGGTTTGATTTCCGTCGGTGGTGCCAAACACCACAGGCTCACCTTCACGGTGCAGGGGTCAGGACGGAGTGCTCGGCCCCTGAAGACTGAGGCTCCGGGCCAGGGGCCGGGGGGAATGTTTACCCACTGGGCGTTCCCTTATTGATCTTATATATCAGTGCAGGGCGGGGAACCATAACAGATAAGCACAAGGCGAGTGTTATAACACGGATCATGTCGAAGCAGCTCATTCGCTCTTCTTTTATTTCTAAATAGGGAAAATTCATTTTTTAACCCTCTGAAGACACAGATTTCAACAGCAGCTTGTTCTCATAATATTTATGAATGAGTCATTCTGACCTTTCTTATATTAAGTCAAGTAATTGTTGATCAACAAAAGGTTAACTTTTAACCAATTATTTTAGAGCTTCTCCAATGTAATGATTTGCTGCTTAAACTGAATATCTTTGGGTTTTAAAATGTACTCCACACAACAGATTCAGTAACATTCAGTTCAGAGTTTAGGTTTATTGATTCCGCTCAGATTCAATGGGATTTAATCAATGAACTTGTTAAGAATTAAAGCTGTGATGCACATTGTGATTTACACAAGACTTTGTTTCTTCTTGATTTTAATAAAGTTTTGTTTCTGCATTTGGCTCATCCTCAGTAGTAGGAGCAGTGGGCAGCCATTAAGCGGTGCCCCTGGGGACCAAACCAGATTTGGAGAAGCAACCAAACATACATGTTTTTTTAAGGTGCAGGAAACTGGAGCATCCAGAGGAAACTCACGCATGCAAACTCCTGCCCCAGGATGTTCTTGCTTTGAGGCAAAGGTGCTAACAACTGAGCCACTGTGCTCATCTTGAGTCTTCTACTTATCAACTCTGCCCAACAGGAGGCCGTGGTGCAGAGGCAGAGCAGGTCGTCCCCTAATAGGAAGGTTGTTGGTTCGATCCCTTGCTCCTGGTGCCACACGTCGAAGTATTCTTGAGCAAGATACTGAACCCCGAATTGCTCCCGATGCTGTGTGTGTGGTCCATTTACCATTTACCAACAATTAATTCAATCAATCCGTTTGACCTTACAATTTTGTCTAATCACCACAACATTTATACAAATTTGACCAATCACTGTAGTTTACCAATCATAGCAGCCCTATGTAACCAAACAACTGAGATGTTATTTTCACTGCAACAAAGTGCCTTCGATTTTTAATGAACTAATGAAACTATTTATTTGCAATTGTTAATTTCTCCAGCAAATTCATTGCAGAAACAAAAGTTGCTCTGTTGCTCTTCCATTAAAGGGATCGAGGCTCTAAGGATAGAAGGCGTTGTAAAGCCCCTTGACGCACATTTGTAATTTGTGATATTGGGATATATAAATAACACTGATTTGACTAGTGGTAAAGATCTGAAGTTTTCATCCACCGAACAAATTTACAGCTCCACATGGCCACTAGAGTGCCTCTGAAATTATAGTTTTAGTTTCCAAAGCGTTTCTGAACGTTGATGTCAGCAGCGACCATGAGAACGGCGAGACCAACGAGCCGATCGATGGGCAGGTCCATCAAACATTACCTCATGACTGAGCTGAGGATTTCAGAGATGTTCATCTGTATCCGTGAAATCATGTTTAAATCTGAAGCCAAACGTGTGCTTTCTGTTAAAGCGGAGACAAAAAGCCTCTGTTCTTCTTCCTCTGAGAAACGTTCCCACGCGTCACAACCGTTAAAACGTCGACGAGATTTCATGAACGGCTGGAGAGAAATCAAAATAACAAACGCTCATTACTGAAAAGCTTTGCTATCTTTCCTGAGGAGATTTGTCCTCAGACAGGTGGAGCGTTATCTAACTCCCATCTTTTTGAATTCCTTCCTGCCGGCCTGTTTGCCTTTCCTTGAAGCTGCTTTGTTTTTTCCAGAGGAACATCAGCACTGGCTCACACTCTTGCATAACAGCTTTGTGTGAAAAGAGCCGTGAGAACAGACGCAAGCAAAGAAACAAAAACATATAAATCAAAGTAATTTATTATTTCACTGTTTATCATTGTGTCCCGACAACTCGACAGCATCTCTGCATTTAGGACAAAAACATGTCAGTCTTACTGTATATCAACAGGATGTCAATGTGATCCCCTCAACCACTCCCATCTAAACATTAGAATTTTTACACATTTCTGATGACGCTAACAGGCTGAAGTGTGTGTAATGCTGCATTGTGGGAACACAGAGCCAGAAAAGGGTAAGATACTTCAGGGCTTCAGGGTATCTGAACCTCTTTTATCTGAATGTTAAAAGTTCGTCTACTGTTAAATGTTCATTTAGACATTAGAAGAATAAAAATCTCTCTTCATCTTTCCACCACCTCACATCTCTGGACTCTGAATTTTTAAGTTTTGCAGCTGAAAAATGAAGCGAGAGTAGATGTTTAATTTGTCTTTTTATTCAACCAGAGGAGGTTCAGAAGATTGCTTCCTTTCTCCTGCTTTTAGCTCCTTCTTTCCTTTTCAATTTCCTCCCTCCCTATCTGATCTAAAAGCTAAGATACTGAGATACCTGAGTACATTTACCTGCTGATTTTTGATACTTAAAGAATGCAGTATTTTTTACTAGTAATGGAGTAGTTGTAGTATTTCAGTGGTTCCTCCACCACAGTGAACTGTATCAGTTTTTAGCAGATGTGGAAAGAAATGGAGATAAACAGAAGCTCCAAACGTCTCCTGTCTTAAGAATTTTCCGGTCGGTCCTGAGCTGCTTTCCAGAGAATCCATTTATTTGGAAAAGACTCAACAGGAAGTGAGCGTCCAAACAAAGGCCAGTGATTGTAAATCTAAATGTGGATCCATGCTGCAGGTCTGTGGGCTACCTGCCCCGTCAGTCCAGACGGAGGTCTATTTAAGGTCAAAAACAGACTCTTACAGGAAGGTGTGTCAGTGTTTATTATACCACCCAGAATATGAAGACACACACACCAAGTACTCTGATCTTTGACTTAAACAAACTCAGTTTTTAACTACACTTTAGCACTGATGTCTCTATATTAGCTACATAAAAAATGATAATAGTAATAACATTAATGGCTTTATTAAAGACACAAGAAAAAGGTCCATAGCAAAAAAACCAGACAATATATACTATATATATATATAT
>NW_023339652.1:339354-342328 GCF_004916995.1 Morone saxatilis | reverse complement strand
TATATATATATATATATATCTGCAGCTTCATAACATAAAAACAGGAATCGGATAATTGCAAACCCACAAACTGGATCTTCAGTCTGAATGAAAAGCTCTACTCAGGATTGGTCGAGGCCATAATGATGCTATTTGCAGAGACAGACAGCCTGCGCAAATGTCTCTACATAAGACTTCATACAGCAGAGCAGTACACACACAGACATTTACCAACAACTGGTACTGCACCACTGTGGAAGAAGCAACAAGCATAGACTTATGGTGGCCTATATTGATGCCATGAGACTGCTTCTTCCATAGGAACACCAAAGGGGGGCAGTATACAGCCAGGTGGGCGGTATATAGCCAGGTGTGCAGTATACAGCTATCTTAACTGAGCACATGCTGAATTTATGAGTGAGCATACAGTTTGCGGCTGTCTGTGAATGTCTTTATCATCCGATAAATTACTGACCATGTGATGGCCGAGATGTTTCATGTCACTACACACTTTAAGAGCAGTACCAGATCAGAAGAATTATATCTTCTTTACTTCATCATGATATTGCTGTTGTTAGCATTAAATTTGATGTCAGAATCAAAACCATATTGTGACCAAAGCTTGTGTAGGCTAGCACTAAACAGACTGATTACCACATCATCTGCATACATATGGTGGTTGATTAAATGTAACTGTCACTGTAACAAGTCATCTATAAGATCCAGACGCCCAATAACTAAAATCCTTCATCCGGTTCCAATTTAGAGTTAAAAAGCACCAAGATCTAAACAGTGGATGGTAAAAATGTGGCTTGAAACTGAATAAACAGTCAGTGTATGACAGCTTCTGGCAGACAGCTAGTTTTACAAGGAAATGTTACATATTATAGATTAAGAAAGATTTTCAATGCAGGACTTGTAGTGGAGTATTTTTACTTGTATTGAAGAAAAGGATATGAATACTGGTTCCTTGAAGACTTCACGTCCACATGTTCGTACCCTCCAGCTGCTTTGAGAAGATGCAGAAAGTTTCCTGGTCTGATGACGTAATGACCTTTTCATTGTGTCTCATGTTAACATCACTGCAGACGGAAACACAGCTGTACAATTTCTCTAACATTTGCTTTTGGCAATCGTTGGCCTTCTGCTGCAGTCTGACTGACACCTCGGGACTCCTGAACGCAACACAAAACCACAGTGACGAATTCAGAAATGACACAATGACAGAGCTCCAGTCTGATATCTGAACATTTTATTTAAAAGAAACTGGCTGGTTTGTCACTTCTGGCTAAAACACAAAACAGACGCAGGTAAAGCTTTAAATAGATTTTTATATTCCACAGACAGGTTTACAATAATGTTATGAAGGCTGTGTTTCTTTTTCTTTACATCCTCTTTGACAAGTTGAGGATGGAAATGTCTCACCTGCTGAACCGCCAGTCTCTGTTTCTTTTAATCTTGGCTGCATTTGAAGAATTATAGTGGATATACACATTATATATTATATGGAGGGAGTATTTAAACTGTTACTTCAGTAAAGTTATGTGTGTATAATTGGGATTGGTATAAACCCGTTTGTGGCTGCAACTGAAATGTTGAATTTCCTGTAGTGGAAGTGTTGTCTGGGCTCAAAGTGAGGTTCTTCTATGTATTATAAGGCGACTGCGACTGTACGGAGTGAGCAGCCAGATCATGCTGATGTTCTACAGGGCAATCCTAGAGAGCATCATTAGATATGGATTTACAGCATGGTCTGGCAACTCACACAGAGCAGCTGAAAAGCAGGCTCGCCAGCACACACAATAGCTATGAGGATAATTGGGAGGAAAGAATATGAGCCCTTACAGAGCCTGTACGAGCATTGTGGACCCTCAACATCCCCTCTTCTCTGAAAACTGTGCCATCAGGAAGAAAACTCCGTGTGCCAAAGTGCAAACAGACAGAAGGTTATGGTTTGTCCCAACTTCTATCAAGCTGCTGAACTCTAATACTGAATCAATAATAATGCAATAGTGCAATGTGTAATAAACAAACCTGCACTGTAGCGCTTTTATTATAGTGATTATAGTTTAATATAATTATAGTTCCAAACTGTCTCTTTTATGCTGCTGTATTGTCAGTGTTTGTGATGGTTTTCTGTTGTGTCTTAAAGGGACATACTGTAGCACTGTGCCCAAGACCAATTTCCCTGTCCCTCTGGGACAATAAAGTTTATTCTATTCTATGAACATTATATCACAGTTCACAACGTTTCACACTGGAGCTTTTATTTGTTAATTTAATTTGTGTCACCAAAGCTGTCGACGTGTCCTTGAGCAAGATACAGAACCCCAAACTGTTCCTGTTGCTGTGCATCAGCGTGTTAATGTGAATGAATGGGTCACTAGCCTTTGAATGTAGTGAAAAGCACTTTGAGTGGTCAGAAGAGTTTTACCTTATTTTATTTTTTTTACCATATCCTAATATCAGTTTTCAAACCAGGATATAATAAAATTAAAGTTAGAGGACTGTCTCCTTTTTCTCTCACTGCATTATGGGAATGCTAAGCATTTTTTCAATCTTTTTGTCCCTCATCAGACTCCATCGGTATTCCTGTAACCTGCCTCGCCTCATTAAACACTTCAAACATCTCACCGACATATAACTGACAGAGGAGGTGCATGACACATTCCTGAACACAAACTTTCTATTTTTAGGATTTTTAACCTCCTGATGCCCCCGCCGCGCCCCCCACTGCTGCCCAGATGTGTTTCCCATCCAAACTCCAAACAGACGACTCCACCAGATCTTGTTTTCTATTTAAAGAAACGTGTCTTCACCTCACACACTGGTTTGTTTAACTAGAGCCTCTCAGGATCAGAAAGCTCATGAAAAATATCCGTCTGCTTCTCTCTCTGGATCGGTAGGTCTTCAGATACACGGAAACAAACACATCAGATAAATTAAAGCTTCCATATACTTTCATTAAACTGTAGTTAACAGTGCCACCAGTGGC
>NW_023339652.1:338779-339273 GCF_004916995.1 Morone saxatilis | reverse complement strand
CTAACTAGCTCGCCGTTTACAAATCAGCCATCAGCCAACACCACGAAGCAACCAACACCAGACCCACACCGTACAGCGACCGACACCAGACCCACACCGTACAGCGACCAACACCAGACCCACACCGTACAGCAACCAACACCAGACCCACACAGTGCAGCCAAGATACAGCCAGACAAACCCAGTTTGCTTAGCTACAGTTAGCTAGCTGGATGCCCCTACCTCGCATCACTCTTGGCTAGTAGAAAGCTATTGTTTTGTACCGCTATTATTAAGTGTTGGCTAAAATCAACACTGTTTGTCAGAATACATAAGTCAGTATCATGGATCATGTTAGCTTAGGAAGCTAACTCAGATAGTATTTTACTAGCGATAACTTTAGCTAGCAAACAAGCTACTGTTAGCCAGCTAGCTGCAACCTAGCCATCAATTTGTTGCATTCGCAACAATTAATGCAAAAGGAGAGAGAAGGCACTCGGGAGCATAAAGGTCAC
>NW_023339652.1:329576-338725 GCF_004916995.1 Morone saxatilis | reverse complement strand
GGCACTCGGGAGCATAAAGGTCACCCCTTTGACTCTCGTCCCTACATAGAAACACAAATATCAGTCAGAAACTACAGACTCAATCAGTACTCAAGTCCTTTTAACATTTCTCAGCATTTTTCTTTTAAGTATTTTTTGGGGGCGCGTTTGTGACGTTACTGGTTGAGTAGGGACAGCTGGAAGAGCAGACAGGAGAAGGGGGGGCAGGAGGAAGAGGGATACACCGCAGCACAGAGGCCGCAGTCGGATCGTCAAAGGGGCGGGTGGCCGCTGCAGCAAGGACTCAGTCTTGGTACATGGGTCGCCAGCTCTTACCCACTGAGCTAACCGGGCGCCCCCTTTCTCAGCAGTTTTTGAACAACTTCCTCCTCTCGTCTGTCTGTTCTCACCTCCCTTTCAACAAGTTTTCCCTTCACACTCAAATGTCAGAATCTATATGTGGTCACATTTGGACCAGATATCGACCGATTATTGGTCTGTCTGCAGCACCGGGATCCAACATCTCCTGGAACCATTACAGCAGATCTGTGGTCAGCGTTTACTGAGAACGTAAGTCCTAAGAGAAAACTGTTGGGCCTCAGTAGCTCCTTCCTCCTCCTGCTGTTGCAGTGTCTGTCTGCATCATCTGCATTCTCTGCGTCATCCTCATCATCATCAGACGGCGATGCATGTTAACCTGTGAACGGTGGTGATGATGTGGTTTCAGATCTCTGGAGGAAGTTGGCTTTTTGTTTTTGCTTGTTTTTGCATAGTGTCATTCAATATGTCTGTTTAAAGGGAAACTCCACTCGGCTGTGTCTCAGGAGGTAGAGCGACTCGTCCACTAGTCAGAGGATTGGTGGTTCGATCTCCAGCTCCTCCGGCTGCATATTAAAGTGTCCTTGAGCAAAATACTGAACCCCAAACTGCTCCTGATGCTGAACCACTGTGAATGTGAGTGTAGAGTAAAAGAGCTCTGAGTGGTCTGAAGACCAAAAAGGAACTAAATACAATCAATTTACATTCCACTCAAAATTTAACATATAAGCGTTTGTGTCTTTACAGTGTGTAACTGTATAATCTGTATACAGCAGTAACCCTTCTACCATTGGCTGTCTCTCAACTGTCAATCAAACAGCAGCCTGCCCATCCAGGTCTAATGGATAAAGACAGTTCTTTCTGCTTTCAGTGAATGAGATAAAAACAGTAGATTTAAATACAGTATTTTGGTGAAAGTGTGTGTGTGTGTTCTGCAGTCACTCTGCTCGCATTGTTCGCTCAGTTTCATCGTCTCATTTAAGCTCCAGTCGTCGTTTTAAAACCACAAGTGTAAACACACTTATCCCCGCGGCCGGCCACAAAAGCCCGCTGTTCACCTGTCCTGACCAACATGCAGCCGTCATGTTTAGAAAATAACCCTGCGGTCCAAAACACACAGCCACTTCACCGCTGACAGGAGTTTCCCCCCACCGCTCTCTTCATTGAGCCGTCCTGTACAGAACTCAGTCAGTCAGAACCACCATCAGCTCATTGATCTGGTACTGATGGTAACACTGAGAGTGAGGTCTCACTCTGATCATTATTCCTGCACTCAGCACACCCACGTCACATTTAATGGAGCTGTCAGAGGAGGTGTGGTCCACCATTTCCCAAATAATTACCTTCACAACAGAGACGCTATTGTGTCCAACTCTGGCCACACAAACCTGCAGTACACAGTGGAGTACACACAGTACACAGTGGAGTACACTTTACTGTCTTCTACTGCGTCTCTTTACCGTCTTCTACTGCATCTCTTTACCGTCTTCTACTGCGTCTCTTTACCGTCTTCTACTGCGTTTCTGTGGACAGACAGACACGCTGGATGGACGGTCTGTGATTTCTCAGAGCAGGAAATACCTCCGCAAGGTCCACCTACCTCAAAGACAAAGACCAGACCTGAACCCTGAGTCACTCACTGGATCCTGAGAAAGACAGATTTTATTTATATTAAACATACTTATGACTCACAAAGACAGAAAGATGGACAGATAGACGGGCCGAGGAGGTGAGAACACCTGTTCACCTGCACAAGATATTAAAAGGTTTATCATGATCAGAAGAAATAAAATGTTTTATTAAAAATTAAGTAAAAAAATCCCCCAAAAAATCTACAAAATAAATATAAATACAAAATATAAAAAAGTCAAATAACTATAAATCTGAATTAGATTAAAAAGGTATACACACTTTATTTAAAAAAATCTAAATAAAACAGGGAAAGTAAATAGGAAGACAAAGGAAAAAGAATTAAAAAAAGATCAATAATAATTAATTCAATTTAAAAGAAAATACTAAAAAAAATAATCCAGCAAAACAAAACAGAAATGTGATAAAGAGGGAAATACATAAAATATATAACAAAATAATAATAAAAATAATAATAATAATAATAATAATAAAATCTTGTTGACTGCTGACAGTTCTCGCTGTGTACAAACAATAGTATGTGTGTGTGTGTGTGTGTGTCCGTCACCGTGGAGACGGTTCTCCATGCTGTATTTATTCAGGTTCAGGTTGGAGAAAAAAACTGCACTTTAAAAATAATCAGCCTCCAAATATTAGTAGAACATTGTTCTGTCTCTCCTGCAATTAATCTAAAATATAATAAAAAATATAAAAAGAACAGTGCGTGTGAATGTAATGGTCTGCAGCCTGAAGGCCTCTGCACATCAGGTCAGTAATCTTAGACCAAACAAGCATTATGAAGGTGTTACTGTGGGAAAACAATCAGTGGATGAATGGATGAGTAATCAGCAGATGGATCCATAATAAAAAATAATCATTATTGCTTCTACATGAACGCATTATGTGTCCCTGCCTGCTGTTTGGTCCTTCCTCCATCAGGGGGCGGCGTCTCAAGCTGACTCAGAGCTTTCTGGGCCTTCAGATGAAATTACATAATTCTTGGAAAGTTTTGTTCAGTGGTGGTGTGGAAAAATTAATGGATGCTCCCTTAGCGTGCAGTTATTTTAAGACATGCTCAATCAGAGCGGAGGTATTTTCTCTGAGTGACACAAACACTGACTGCATTCTTCCTCTGACTATATAATATCATATATATATATATATAAATGTATATATATAATATCATAAAATATCGAACAGAGTTCAGCCTCTCTGAGGGAGAAATAAAATCAAACACACAACAGTCGAGAGGATTTCTTCTTTTAAAAAGTTAGTTTATGACATTTTTGAATGATTTCATCAGACTGCTCTTCATACATTAAATAAAGTACAACAGCTGAGGACCAGAATGCATTGCGTGTGCAGTTCCCGCCTCTCTTCAGAATGGGTGTCGCCCAATCAGGATGAGGCTGCTGTCAATCACTGAGGAATCAGCTGATCTGAATGAGGGACTGTGTCAGTCTGCCTGGAGGGACCAACCTGAAGGAACTGATGCTGCTTCCACTGTTGTTGATCAATCACACCTGACCTTTTTTTTTCTTCTTCCTCTTCTTCCTCTTCCTCCTCCTCCTCCTCCTCCTCCTCCTGCAGGCTTAGGAGGTCAGGGAGGAGGCACAGACTGGTGTCAGAGGTGTGGATAGATGATGGTGACAGAACTGACCTCCATCAGGCCCCCCCCCCATCTGTGAAACAGGAGCTGGAGGGAGAACCCGAGGAGGAAGCTGGTCTTCTCCTACTCCTCTTCCTCTCTAAGATGAAACTACTCATCATTTTATTTAATATTTGAATATTTAAACTCCTAAAAAGCACTTTCTGTGTCTACAATGTTGATGGAGGACTTTTGTTTCCACTGAGGCAGAATGGCTCAACAGCGCCCCCTACAAAACTTCATGAAAGCATCTTCAGCGTCCTGCTTATGATGTCCAGACATACAGAAAGCCTCAGCAGTGTACGATCTGTGTAAAGAAACATTTCCTGTAGAATGAAAATAGACTCGTTTTGTTAATGCAGAAATGAATCTGACCACAGATCAGCCTGCAGCACAAACAAACGCCGACTTTATGTAAATGAATCTAGCCGAGCGGCGTTCGCTCCTCAACCTCTGTTGTGAAACAAACATCCATTTGATCACATCGAGCCGCTGCCGTGTCACCAACAGACACCCAAAACACGCATTACAACATGCAAGGGGAATTCTGGGCCGGGATTGGTTGGCGGGGGCAGACAGGTATGAGCCGTGTGAGACCACACAGAGCCTCCGGCTCACGTTACCGTCGGCTGAAGTTTCCTCTTGTAAATTTTGTGCCGTCTGGCGGCTGTGTGTGTATTATGTGTGTGTGATGTATGTATGTATGTATGTATTTATGTGTGTGTGTGTGTGTGTGTGTGTGTGTGTGTGTGTGTGTGTGCGCGCACGCTGAAGCCTTCAGGGGGACTTTAATCACACTGTTACCAGTAAAGAGCAGCTCTTTCATGTGGTGCATACCTGTCTGCAGGTATTTCTGCGGGGGGGGGGCTCGTCTTTATGAGCTGACTGAGCGTGTTCAGTCTCTTTCCCAGAATGCATTCTGTGTAATCCACATACATTAATACTGAGCACACATGTATTCACATCACAGAGACCTTCTTTCTGTAGTCCAGTATTCTCCAGTTGGTTCAGCCCCTCCAGGAAGCTGTGATCAATCAATCAACCATCAATCAATCCAATCAATCAAACAATTCAATCTCTGTGAATTCTGTGATTATTTTAGTTTCCCACAATTAATGTTGAGCGATACGACTGGGGGCGTGAATCTTTTGATATGATTGATATGACTTTGATCAGTCGATCAGGGCCGCTGTGAGCAGACTGAATCCTCCTTCTTCCTCAGAAGATTGTAACGTTTCCTTTAGTGGAGACGGGACTGGCTGCATTTCTTATTGCTCCATTTTATCTAGGCTACCGACCACGAGAGCTAATGTTTTCAGTGACTGATTAGCCAGTAGCTAACACCGCTAACTGCCACTGTGTCCAATGGAAGCCAGAATGGGAACGCAGTGAAGAGAACAACTATACTTCCTGGATGGAAAAAAAATATGTTTAAAAAAGTTGTGAATCAATTCAGAATTGTACACAATACTAACCGAGATCCTTATATGAACGGATTTAACACTGTTCCAGGCATCGTTTTTAAACTTCAGGCGGTTTGATTATTCACACATTTCAGTTTCCTGCCATAAAAAGCAGTTTGTTGCATTTTTGTAGAGTTTTTTTGCGTCTGTCAGTCGTATAAGTGATGAATTATGGCGGATAAGTGGAGGAAGACAGTGACTGACCACAGGCACACTGCCGCAGACCAAAATGACAGAGGTCATAAAAAGCCTCCATGTCAGGAAATAAAAGCAGCTACTGCCAGAGCCGCCATTAGCACACAGTCAGTAACTGAGCTCTGTATGTTTCCAGAGGTTTTACTGCTGTCATATTCAGAGCAGGAACAATATACGCTGGACCCAAACAACCAGAATAAACTCAAAGTGGAGCATAAAGGAAGTGATGTCGTCTCCTAGCAACAGGAGTCAGAAGGTAACGTCTCTGTCACATCAATAACTTTACCTCAAGGGATTATGGGACAATGTATGACTAAAGGTCAGGATTTCTTCTTCTGATGTCTGATTTTTATGAAGCACGGCAGTAACGCAGGTCGACTCGTCAAATTGGAGTAAAAGCAGGAACTGAAGTTTTATGTTGTTTCTACTCTGGTCAGTTAGGGAGGCACACACAGCATGTCAGCAGCAGTTTTCATTCGTTATATATCTGTTCTTTACAGAAGTACCAAGTGGCATAAGAAGAAAAGGTATTTGTCCACAAGAGTACCCTTACTTCTTATTGCGTACCACCACCTCAGAGATCACCGGTATTATTTCAAAGAGGAAAACAATGAAAGTACATTTAAAAAATAACTGCTTTGATGCTTTGATGCCCCCAATAGCCCCCTAGCAAGTTCAGTTTTTGGATCTCAGTATTTGTAAAACCCTGTGTACAGCAGTGCTGGTGAGGAACTCGTAGCTAGTTTAACACTGAGAAACAGCACTGAAAATATCTATAACAAACACAACATTAAACCCAACAACGGACCCAACAACGAACACAACAACGGACCCAACAACAAACACAACAACGGACCTACACACGACGAACACAACAACGGACCCAACAACAAACACAACAACGGACCTACACACGACGAACACAACAACGGACCTACACATGACAAACAAAACACGGACCCAACAACGACACAACAACGGACCCAACAACGGACCCAACAACAGACCCAACAACAAACACAACATCAACAAACAATATTGCCCATTTTACTAAATGTAACTGTAATCTGATTACATATTTTTCTTCTGTAATGTAATAGATTACAGTCACCTTCATTATTCTCATCAGAAGAAGTTTTGATTGAATGATACAAAACAAAATAACAATAATTACAACTACTTTCACTTTCTTCCACAATGTCACTGCAAAAGTCTCCTATAATGAGAAAATCACCTCTGGAGTAAACGCAGAAAGCTCATCACAACCATTCTACAAATCATTTTATTTTATGCCATTATCTCAAGATCTCCAGGTCATTTTCATCCCCTGGTAATACAGCTAAATCTTTTACAACTAAGCTGTTCTCGGCTTCCCTACATGTGTATACTTAGGATTTTCCCCATTAAAGTTCTGCAGTAACCACAAAATAAGTAATTGGAGAACAGAAATGTGTTTTTGGCACCATCCTCGGGACAAATGTAATATTATAAATAAGAAACATACATTCTGACTCCTCAAGTTGTGTTTAGTTTATGTTTATTATATCTATGATAAACATTATTTTAATAGTCATTAGTTAATTATGTCTCTATTTGAGATCTGGGTGAGAAAGTTGTTTTCTTGTGATCACAGATTTCATCTCGAGATAAATAACCAGATTATGGGATAAAATAAAGACTCTAACTATGGCTGCTTTTAGCTCCACAAAGCCTCCTTTTTGACAGTTTTTCAACATTTAAATCCAACCTCAGTGTGGATGAGAGTCCAGAGCTTTAATCTGCGGTAGTGTCGTCTGATTGGCTCTCAGGTGTATCTGGCAGTGTGTGTGTGTTCACAGGGTAAAGAGTAGAAGTGTGTTTGGCTTTGACTGATGTTGGCGTGGCCTCTGTGGCCTGTTGGACTGACTGAGAGTCTGTGTGAAGAGAAACCACCCACACTTCAGTGATGCACAGCGGAGCCAACAGAAACTCCTCTTAGCACTTACTTAATGCGTCTGGATGGTCTGTTTAAAAACTCTCTGCAGGAGGAGAATATAATGGTCTTTATGGAGCAACAAATAGATTTAAACTGTGCGCTTTGTCCAGCTGAACACTATGACAACTTGGTACTAATTAAAAATCACACTTCAAGGGCAAAACCCCCAAAAAACTTTCCCTTAAAGGGTCCATCCATCCATTTTCTGCCTCTTAGCCGTCCTCATAGTCCTTATAGTCTTATAGTCCAGACGTCCCCAGCCATGATTTCCAGCTCCTCCTGGAGGTCCCAGAGGTGTTCCCAAGCCAGATGAGATCTCAGCATAATTTCTCCAGCATGTCTGGGTCTACCCTGGGGTCTCGGGTTGGACGAGCCTCCAAAGGAGGATCGGGATCAGATGCCCGAACCACCTCAACTTGCTCCTTTGGATGCTGCAGCTCTACTCCGATGTCCCTTTGGATGTCTGAGCGACTCCTCTAATGTTGAGTCCATCTCCATATTACCCCTTCTGGTGATCAAGACCCCAAGATACCTGAACTCCTTTGCCTGTGGAAGAAATCACTCCCAACCCAGAGGGAGGAATCCACTATTTTCCAGTGCTGACTCTCATTTACACTCATCTGCAAACCACCTCAAGTCTGAGCCCCTCTTCTAATGTGAAGTCCTTCCGGCTCAGCTCCCTCTGAACGGTCCAGTACAACATGTTTGTGGTCACTACACAAAGCTCCTGGCCATAGGTGACTCCAGCAGTGGCCCTGAACAAATATGAGTTTCAGACCACAAATTTAGAAGTTTCCCACATGGTTCAAAGACCCCAGGTTCACTGTGTGGCAATTAGTTTGTGGGAATTTAAATAACCAGAAAAACCAGGTTTAATAGCACAAACTACTGAAGGCAACTTGTTCCAGTGAGAATAAAAGTAGTAGTTTGGTGACGTATGGATCAATTATGTTTTGCATTCACAGGGATTGGTTGAATTTGCATTCACTGTTGTGATTATGAACACAACCTCCTTCTTTCTAGTTGTAAGGATTCAGACCATGAAGATGTATGCAATGCATTCAAAATTTACATTAATTCTCACTGGGAAGTTGCCATCGATTTTAAATGAATTATACAAAAATTATTTCATCGAATGTTGTAGTTTTCACTTTCTCCCACAATTTCATTGCAAGAAAAGCTGCAGTGATATCAGGTATTTCAGCTGCAACAATCCCAGAAACTTATTGTAAAGGCAACACATACAGTCTTTTCACTTTCCCTGTTACAATATAAATATTCATTCCATCAGGCATGTGTTTACCTACCTGTGATCTCACCTGGACCCTGATGTCATGAGGACCCCTCCCTGTTTAACACTACAAAGAAACCATAAAGAGATTTCATTACATCCACTGAAACAACCTGAGACAATACTCCAACTCTCTGCAGTCTGATTGTGATATTCAGCTTTAATTGTGATAAATATCATAAACAGTGAGCGTTAGCCTGCAGGATGTGTTTGCCTCCCTGTTATTATGTTCTGCTCAGTGTACAATGACGATGATCAGCGAAACAAACGCTCCCTGGAACATCAAAGACTTTCACCTGACAGCTCACCAATTACCTGCAGAGTCTCCGAGGCAGTTTGATTTGGGGTGTGTCCGCTCTGCTTTGACGGCAGAAGAAAAGGAGTTTTCATTTAGTCTGACGTGCAGATATGAATCAGACCTAATTATTACCTGCTCAGGTGAAGTTTATGCTTTCACTGCCAACTGACAGGACAGTGAGCTGATGGTATTTATAAAAGACAGCAAAAGATTTGACAAAATAATCTGATGGACTGACAGATGATCTGAACAGATCATACTGAAAGCGACCATATGTCCGATCATTGTCAGTGTGTGTGAATCAGTGTGTGTGTGTCAGTGTATTGATCAGCAGAGAGTGAATGGGTTGTAGC
>NW_023339652.1:324717-329476 GCF_004916995.1 Morone saxatilis | reverse complement strand
GAGAGCAGTGCCAGGTGAGTTGATGATCTCAGCTGGTACTCATTGAGTAATCACACTCTTCTCTCTTAATGCAGTTGTGTGCTGGACACACAAACCAGAAAGAACGTCTGGAGTGAACTGTCACAGACTTTGGAAGAGGGCTATAGAAGCCTCAGAAGAGCTGTTGAGTATTTTGTGTTGACATGTGTCTGACGACTCAATACATTTATGTTGATTAACTGACCTGTGATGCTGTATTGTGTGCTGAAGGAACCCACAGTTGTAGAGGGACTTGCTACAATACTATAAGGAGTTTTTAACTGGGTATGAAACAGTATCAATGCCTCTAAACAAACAAACTATCGGGGAGCAGATTGGATATTTCTGTATAGTTATTATTAATGTTGGCCACCAGCCGCATTTCCCTTGAAATCAATGAAACGAGGCAGTAGAAACACTACCGCCTTCGTCCACAGGGGCCACCTGAATGAATGTACCTTTCAGCTGAAGCTTCCCTCATCCTTCATTCGTATAAGTTTTTTGGGATTAATTTGGTGTCTGGTTTTCTGGAGCAACACAAAGCCAACATAAGGCCTGCACTCCTTTCCACTGAATTAAAACAAAAAAAGGAAATGTCTCTCTGATTACTATTTCTTGATGTAGTAAGTAATTGTCTTTGTCAGCTTTAAATGTTGAAAAGACTTCAAACGGCCACATGTTTTGTTGGTGTGGGACTGGAAGTTTTTACAGTTCTACATTTCAAAAGGCCCAAAATATTCACCTACAAACTGCACAGATTCCAGCGTGTCCACCAGTGCAACATAAGCAAATATACCTGCCTCCCTGTGGCTGCAACCCTTGGGGGTCGAGGTGATTCAGAGAGGCCCGCCATGGGGGCAGGAAGTGGAGCTGGAGCTGATTTACAGGCTGATGAGTCAAGGACCGTCCTCTGGGGCTGAAAGCTCTCCAAGACCGGGGAGGATTAGTTTCTTTCAGGAGGACTCTCTATAATTAGGCCTACATCTGTACTCTGGCTACTCTGCATGCTGGGAGTGATAATTTACTGATGTGTGTGTGTGTGTGTGTGTACTGGTGTAAATTCTAATAAGGTGTATGACGGAGTCAACGGTGGAAAACACTTGGTAGAAAAGCTGAATTTATATTTATGATACCTTTTTAGGAGAAATAAGAAGCTGTTATTATTTAATCATTTCTGTGTTGGGAGCTGAGATTTCACATAATTATCACTATAAAGTTGGTTCAAGCACTTGTAGTAGCAAACATGTTAGCAAACATTAGCTAGCTTCCACATCAAGCAGCAACATGATCATCCCAATGAAAACACATAGAAACAGTCCATAGTTTTATGGATAATAGTTTACACTGCGTCTGTTTGTCCATTATTGCTGTATTTGATTACGTTTTTGGGGACTTGAGTTTCTTTTTTAATGATTTCCTTCCAAAGAACAAACCCAGTGATTGTAGCCACAGAATGAGAAGAAAAAACTACACATTTACAAGATAAAACACCATAAAAGCAACACAATAATAATTACAGATTTACTTTAAGAAAGGTCTGCTCAGAGTGCGCAGGCTAAGTTAGCTAAAAAACATTAATGCCACTGCTATCTAATAACCTAATGCTAGCTTAAACAACAATGTATCCTACATGCAACAAGGCAATCACACGTGAATATGTAAGCTAACTGTATCATCAACGGCTCAACTAACACTGATTATACCTGCTTCTTTTGCGGCAACACTGGCAAACATTTGCTTCCAGTGTGTGCTAAGCTAGGCTAAAATGTCCTGGGCCTATTTCCTTCCTAAGATATGTGAACTGAGCACCATGGGAAAAGTGTGTTTCTTGTGTCATAATGAGCTCCAGCCAGAAAACAGCCATTTTGAATAAATCCACCAATCAGGACATCTCCATCATTCTGCCAGAAGCACTCATTCATAATACGAGTGTGATTGTGAAACCTCTTTGAAATCATAATACAACAATTGTGTTATTAGCGCTGATCCGATGCCGAGCAGACTCACACTGAGTGAATTATAGCTTGTGAGCGCTTGCTGTGTGGTCTGTGACTCCTCTTGTTTGGGCTGTTTTTTTCTCAGAGTATTGTTACCATTGAAGCTGAATCACAGGATCTCTTTGTGTGTTTGCCTTGGACTCATTTCCATGAATATTTAAGCCTCTTTTACTGGTTCACTGCCTCGTTTGGTTTCATTCACTGTTTGAGAATGTGGTGAACTCCAGCAGAGGGTTCAAAGCAAACCTGACATATAAAAAGAGACCAGGTGCATGAAGGGAAATAATTTATAGATCTACACACGTTTTATCCATCCTGTACAGGGAACATTTTATACTTTGAAACCTTAAGGTACATTTTCCAATACTTGCATACTTTTACTTAAAGGTTCAGTAATTCACCTGCAACAAGAGCACCAGCATCTCGCTCGACACCAGAATCCATAGACAAAAACATCTTAACTTCATTCAAAATGGACAGAAACAGAATAAAACTCACCTTAAATAAATCCTTAATTCACTGACGTAGATAGGTTAGGGTTCGCTCTACTCAGCATGCAAATAAACCTCCTATATAGAGAAAGAGAAAATAAATAGTTTTTATTTTAAAATCCCTAAATTGAGTTAATCCTGACAGATTCTCACTTAATATCTCAACATTTTGACTTATTTTGATTCTAATGTTTGTCATTCCTAACATGATTTTTCTTTCTTTGGCAGAAATGAGCTTCCGTATGTGGAAACAGAAAATAGTTTTGCACACTCAGTGTATAATGTGAGCTGTCAGGATTTCACTACATCATGTTGTTGGCCTGCAGAGCTTCCACTGACACTGAGGGATTGTGTGGAAACTCCCAGTTCATCCACACAGAGCGAATTTGATATGTCTAAAAACAGCTCAGTGTTTGGACACAAATAGACTGCGAGAATCACCAGATACAGGCCCAAAGAAAATATTGATAAAGTCCCTCATGAAGAGTTTACACTTCATCAGATGCATCAGGGTGAATTCCCCCGACCACAGTCTTCTCATAAAAATCCAAATAAAGATCCTCCCTGTGCTGTTCGCTGCTACCTGAACGTCTGATCAACGGGATCTGAATCACTAAAGCTTTATTAACAAGACTTAAAAAAACACATCCTTTACTTATATACAGATAAAAACAACAGACTGATTCTTCAGTGCAAGATTCACATTTACAGGAAGCAGTGTGTGTTTGCTAACGCTATGAGCTACAACAACCAGACCTGGGACCGAACAGGGAATCCAGTACCAAGGTGGTTTACTTGCTGGGTTTGGCTCCTGGCATCCCGGTGCTAAGTCAGTTAGCTTTATCTGACCGAGCTATCTGCAGTTAGCTGTTAGCTACTGATCAATCTGTCCATCAGAAAGTCTGTAAATGACCTTGGTACTGTAACATTATTCCCTGTCAGTCTCAGAGGCTGTGTTCGATCCCGGTCCGGCTGCTGAGCCCGGTTGTGTCGCCCGCTAACAGCAGATACAGTTAGCAGCAGTTAATTAGCAGTTAGCTACTTTAGCTAAAGCTAGCTAATGTAGCTCTACAGTAGGTCTTTGTACAGTAATAGGCGTCAGAAGAGAGAAAGCGTTTGATTGGACACAGCATTAGTATACGCCCCAGAGTGCAGGATGAGTGATCAAATACTTTTATTGATTATCAGGAAACTCTAAAATACCATTAAGAACACCTGAAAACACCTGAAACTGGACTTCCTGTCCCCTTTGGAGAGAAACTGGAGGACATATAGAGACAGAGGAGATAAAAACACTTCATGGGGACTTTAAAGTCTTTAGATTTGAGCTCCATCTCCTCTCAGACCTGAATGAGTTGTCTTCGTCACAGAGACCACGTTCAGATTTTCAGTCATTAAGAAAAACAACAATGTGATTTTAATAAGATCTGATGTGTGTCAGCAGGAAGGAGCTCAAACAGATAATGAGCTGATGATATTAGAGAGAGAGAGACGGGTTGATGGTGGGTCAGTTCGTCATAGATCAACGGATGAAGCAGCTCATCATCATCATCACATGAGGTGTCACACACATCGGCATCTTCATAGCAGAAACAAGGAAGTGAATTTGGTGACGTGTGACTCAACATTCTGTACAGGAAACTACAACCATTGGACGAAGTACAGAATTTAAAGGGATTTACCAAAACCGAGCTGGTCAGGAGGAAGATAATTGATTGGAAGATTATTGATTGACAGCCACTGCAGAGCTTTTACTGACACTGAGGACATGAAAGAGACACTGAAGGTATTTCTCTGCAGTGGAAAAATAATCACATTTCTGTGATTGGTCAGTTTGTGAAGTCGGACATTGAGCAGACGTGGAGGTCTTTTGGAAAAATGTTACCGTGATATTTACGCTTGGAAGGTTTAGAGCCTGGAATATTTTAAACAGAACGAAGCCTAAAAGCTTTTGGCTCAGAGCCACGGCTGGAATATGGAAAAGAAAGCAGCTGAATGATGATCCACGGATCAATCAATGGCTCTGATACCAGGAAAGGGATTTATAGGCTCCTCTGGCACCGGCACCGGGGCGGAGGATTAGGACGTATCCCTAAATTACACGTTCCATTATTTCACTGTTAGATAACCTTCATGAGTCAGGATCATATTAAAGAGGACCTTTTATTCTCTCACAATTTCAGAGCTCAGAATTCAGACTGCCCTGAATGCAACATGCCCTCATTAAACTGTGTATAAACTCTAGAGCTATGT
>NW_023339652.1:295703-324617 GCF_004916995.1 Morone saxatilis | reverse complement strand
CACACTGTAGGTTTATTTGATTCGACTTTGTATTGTGGGGTGTAATGAACATTTCAGCCTCTAGGAGGAGACGTTGTTTGACTGCTACTGAAGATAAAAGACTTTAATTACTAATAAAATGAGACTGAATGAAACTAAAGTAATTGTTTAGCTTTGTTGTTCCTGGTTTTGCAGTTTTCTCCTGTTTTTTACAAGCTGTTTCTGCCCCAAAGATTCTGTTTTTCAGAAGAGGCATGGCAGCGTCTCGGCTTCTCTTTTATGACCACAGGGAGAGTAATTGGACTTAAAATGTTTTGTCTACTTAGCACTTAAGAATACAGCTATGATGACACGACAACCCACAGGATGGGATTACATCAAAACCACAGAGCTGCTCAGTGTCATAAAATGTACAGTCTTCTTATTGCATCCCCCAAACATCAATTATTCACTGTTTAAAGAGCGTTCCTGTGTACTTGGATCATATTCAATGCTGCAAACTGACTTTCTCACAAGTTTATGTTCAATTTGAATTTTATCCTCTGAGGTTTTAGCTTCTGTATGGAAGCCCAATCCTGCCAGGAACATAAAAACACACAGAAACTCAAAGGTATGTGCGATAATAAATATATATATGTATATATATATATATATATATATATAATAGTTATGATATATAATAATAGTTATAATATATATAATAATGGTTATGATACCGTCTATTTTTACTCTGTCCGCTGTCCAATAAACAAAATAACGCAGACAGATGATTTCAAACGTACTAAAACCCCATGAGACAGTCGACAGGTTTCCATGTGTGAAAATGTTCCCTCCACTAACGTTTATAAGGTAATTAATTATAAAAATTGTTAGGACCAGCAGGTGGCGCTCTTCCTCCCGATACAACCTGAAGGGTACAGGCCCAATACTGCTGCCATAGTTCGGATTTTTTTAATGATTATTTATGTTATTAATAAAAATAAGTGATTTATTAGTTTTGATACTAACTTTCAGTCCAGTGCCATTAAACCGCTATAGAGAGCGAATGTTGGCTTTGTGTTACTCGTCATTCTCGATCATCCGTTGTTTTTAATTAGTTATTCTCACATAAAATCCATAAAAAATCCTAAAAAGTAAAACTGGTTGCTGGAATCAAATAACGGCACCTCATTCACGTCTTTGCACACAAAGTAAAAGTGACGAGATAGAAAGTGTAAATTATGAGTTATTAAATGTATTATCTAGAGAAATGAATAAGTTAAAATATGAATTTATAATTTAAATAGTAAAGACGTTTTAATACTTCTCTTCTATAATGCTTTCTCTTTGCGAGTCGGGAGTCTCTGTTTAAATGTTTAACTCTTCATCTATATTTTTCCTGGGCAGAAATCATCTTCCATACTTATATATTTCTTTTTTTAAATTTTGGCTCAAATTGAATCCATGTATTTGACTTTTCCTGGCTGAAACGTGTTTCCGTCTTATATTTATGTCCTCTGTGTTCTTTTTCCTGTGTGAGTAAATGTATTATTTATTTTGACTGTACACATCAAACTGTAGGATTTAACACAATAAACTACAAACATACATGTGTTTGTAGTCCTGCTGACCACAGAAGAAGTCATGGCCCAGGTCCAGCTCTGCAGACTGGGAGCTCTGGGAATTTGGAAGGAGTTCCCCAGTGAAATGCGTCAGCCAGTGGGCCAGAGGGAACTCGCCCTTCTGCAGCGCCGGTTGCATCACGGCTGCTGTCAACATCAAACGAGACGCCTGCATGCATCCCTGCTGCAGGCGGGGGCGGTGGCGGCGGACGGCCTGCACTGTGTGACACATCCAAAATATTCACTGGTACACATCCAGCTCCGGAAATAACACGGCGCTCAACGCGAGGAGCTGCCACAGACCAAACAAAGTTTCCATATTTCTTACACATTGTTTGAGCAGCGAGGAAATGGCGAAGCTGCAGGAACAGCCACCGTATTTTTAGATACATTAAAAATAGATAGCCTACAGTGAGAGTCAGTCACATAGGAAAGAGTCTGCATGTAATCCCCATCACAGACACAGTGTGAGGCCTCGCTGCACTTACACAGCAGCCGTGGTGGCTGATGGGATACCAGCGGCTCTGAGAGGTAACGGGCATTCCTGTGAGCTGAGCGCACCGCGACAAACCACACAGCAGACCTCGGGGTTCGAACCAATCATCCCTGCAGAGAGCAGCTCCACTCTGCTCTCACGCTCATTCAGCAAGCATTCTTCTTCTTTATACCTGGGTGAATACTGCGCTCTGATTGGCTGCAGCCTCTGTATTACTTCCTGATGTTCTGAATATCTGTGAATGAACCTCTCACCTTATTGGCTGTTCCACTCACTGATCCTCTCATCCCATTGGCTGTTCCCCTCACTGACACAATCATACTGTATCTGTATGGATGATATTCTTATGGGGATGATATTGACTCAGGTATCACCTGTATCTTTATGGATGATATTGATCAGTATACACTGTATCTTTGATGGATGATATTGATCCTGTATTGACAGTCAGACTGTGGACATTGACCCTTTAGCTCGTGTTTCTAGAGTTACGTGTTGTTACGAACACGTTAGGAATTGTTAAAATGTGATATTTCTTAAAGGGAGTTTGGTGCAGGGAGCTTTAGGGAACAATGGGAAATAATTCAGGGAACAGTTGCATGATTTTCTACTTGTAACAGAGTATTTGTACATTGTTGTATCTTTAGTACAGGATCTGAATACTTCCTGTCCAGGAAAACGACATATATACAGTATAATAAAACATAGTGAGTCTCCAGCCGATCTGAGCTGCTGCACTTGAAAGAGCAGAAACAGATGCAGTGATTTATTTCATCAGACAGCTTTGTATGAGTTCACTGTCTGACCTAAACTGCAGCATTAAGCTCAACCAGGCCACATTCAAATATTAGACCCAGTGGGAAATAAGAGGGGGTATAATTGGAGGGACCTCACGCTGCCAAACATGTCAACATGCCTGTTAAAGTGCCAGATGGCTGCGCTTTGATCCCCATTCCTGTGCCTCACCTTCCCTGATTGTCTCAGAGCCTGCAGACGCTGTTCTGCTGCCTGCCGGCCTCAGTCTGCTTCATCCAGAGCTCAGTGTCCGTCCTCCGTCAGTCCTCCGTCTGCAGCTTCCATACTCCATCTGTACTCTGTCTGTCATCCATCTGTTCTCCATCTCCATAGTCCATCCGTTAGCTAACTGCTGCCATTAGTAACTCTAATAATAATAAAAGTAATTATGTGGACTTTAAAGACAATAGAAGAGTTTTCTGGCCCATAACGTAAGGTTAGAACTTACAGCCCAATGAAAACTTCACTTTGGATACTTTAAGTATGTATGGGACTGAGTTTATGATTGATCCTTTTCTCAATTAATCTTTTGGTCTTTCAAATAAAAACCCAGAGAATTGTGAAAAATGTTGTCACAATGTGAAGAATATAATAGTTGTAGATACATACAGTTAAATATATGGATGCTACCACACACAGACAGATTAATGTGAGGTTATAGATTACAAATAACAAATGTTCTGATCGTAGACACTGGAAAGATCTCCTGGTGTCAACCAGTCGAATCTGTAGTTCACACTCTGTGGTCAAACATTCATTCCCACTGACCACATATTAGACTGTCGCTGCTCCCATCACACTGAAACACAGTCTGGGTGTCAGATGCTGGTCCTGGGTGGAAGGTTGGGGCTTTTTGGGGCTGGTTGGTGGGAGGATCTGTCAGAGCTTTGCCAGCTGATGAAAGAAACCCGTCTGTTTTAAGTTTTAGCAAGCATTTTCTCATAATTACATTGTCTCGCTATGCAGAGCTGGAGGGTTTGGGGGTGTAATGGGAGATGGTGGGTGGGCATTCACAGAGCCTGATACCTAATTGTCTTTAAAGACCGGCTGAAACGGGGGATTGTCCTGCTGAAGTGCAGGATTTGGCTCCTCAGCTATAAAAGTCACAGTTTTAGTGGACCTTTGGCAGTCCCTCTGAAGGTTTCAGGCAATCCAAAGCCACTTTTCCTTTTTCTTTCTCAACAGAGACATGCTAAAAATAAAAAAGGGCCTTTTTAAAGAGTGTGGCTTTTAATGACAGCATGTAAAAATCTGCTATGTGTTAACAGCTTCACTGAGGCAAACCAAAAGACATGCCTTAGCAGCCTCAAAACAAATTGGAATGGCAAATGACAAAGCAGGAGGCTCTGGATGGAGGAGGTGGCGCTTTCTCTTTCTTTGTGTTTGATCAGGAGGGCGACGCCCTGACACAGAAGTTACAACTGATTCAAACACTGAAAAGACTCCAAAACATAAAAGATTAACCTTTACAAAGCTCCAACATACACACACACACACATAAAAGAGGAAAATATGTCGTCACATTGGATCTGCCTTTCATTGTGTTCAGTCTTACACTGATGTTTAATCCGTTGTGTGTTGTTGTTGTTCTGGTTTCCTAAGTCCTGACAAACGCCTGGAAAACACTAAAATGTCCTGATTTTCACCATGATTGATCCTTCCAAAGCCTCTGTAAACTTTCTCTTTTCCTGACGTCTTATCTGTGGATAAGTTGAAAGAATTTTGGTACAAATGTTCATGACTTCGACTACAACAGTTCAGCTGAAGACAGGATTAAACTAAAGCTTGTTAGCCCATGTACATCATACATAATATGACCAATCTCAGAAGGAAGCATTAGAAAGTAAAAAGTACTTTCAATATAACTTCTAAAGTATGAAGCACTATACATACTGTATTTCTTGTTGCTTGAATTGACAATTTGACCATAAAAATACAGATTTTTTAGCAGCATTTTCTGTTTAAACATTACAATACACTGAATCCCAAAGTGTCCGGAGACAATAGGCCATTTATTGATGAGAAAACCATAAACAAGGAGTCTGTCTGTAAAAATACTTTGGGCCTGGACTGCAGCACCGAGCACTTTGAGTGACTCATGGAAATAGCCTGAGTATGGATGGGAAAAATAACACACAACAAAGGGAGTAATTCACAATAGAAAGAGGGGAAAAAAACGCTGAGAAAACGCACAACAGATGGAGGCTGTAATCAATACAGCAGCTTCACATCTGCATCCGCCTGCGGGGAATGGAAGCATCTTTCCATCTGAGGAAAACCAGAGATCAGAGTCCATTCATGGGAAAGGTCGGCTGTTTGCTGATAACTTAATGATAAATATGCTAATGATGATAAATATACTGTAGATTTTCCTGCACAGTCACAAGTTGAAAGTTTTAGTAATTTCTAAACGACACAGACAATAAAAAGATTTCCGTTAGATCCAATGTGGAACAGACCCTGAGGATAATTAGACAAGACCTTTTTTATACCTCCACTAATTTAATAGTAATTAAGGTATCTAAAATAGAACTTCAAGAGAACAGTTAATCGATAAACGGAGGTATTTTCATTGATTATTTGTATGGTTTAAACACTTTTTAAGGAGTAAAATGTCTTTAAAACTGACCGAATGACATCGAAGCAAATGCATATTCATCAAGTTAAAATTAAGATTTCAACATGGAGATAAAAAGCCCTATAATTTAGTTTATTCATTTAGTTATTAAAAATTAAGTTGTCTTAAATGTGCTATATGTAATTTCTAACAAAAATGAATTAAAATCTAACGTTAGCATTAGCCCCTCCGGGACATCCTTTGTCTGTCCAACAGCGTGGGAGAAGGAGTGATTTTTAAGGTGGAACTGCTTTATTCAGTGTTTTTAGCGGTTTTAATCAGTGGGTCTGTTTGTTTTGAAGAGAAGGAGACCTCTTTTGGTTGGATAATTGGGGCCTCCCCGGTAGAACCTTCCTGAAACCATAGAACAACTTTGAAGGAAATCCAACCGGGAGAAGCTGACTGCAATGACGCCAATGGTGGTGAAGACAACAACTCCCATGATCCCACACTGCTTCACCACCTCATCACACTTCCTTTTCCACTTCCTAACAAAGGAATGTTAATGAGACCCCAGTTGTAAAAATCTGGATTTATTCTTTAAGCTCGATTTGAATCCAGGGAACTTGAATACCTGCAGTGGGCAGCAGGTTTTTTCGAAACATTATGGCTGTTTGAACCATCAGTGCCCTCCTCTCTTTACTTAATGACTCCCACTTCTTCGTGTTTGGGTTCTCCAGTGTCCGAGGGACATATGGAGAAACGCTGAATAAGCTTCCTTCCTCTTCTTTCCTCCTGAGAAGGTCCTCCAGTGCTTTCACTGCCCTTCCTCTCAAGACATTTTAAAACAATTTACAACCACAGAGTCACAACAAGGAAGTGTGTAACTGCACTTGCATATCTATTACACAGCGCACACAGCATGGTATTGCCATTATAAGAAATCCTGACCTGACCTTCACTCCATCACTGACCCACATGAAGAAAAACTGCTCAACAGAAACACTGCAAGTGTTCAAAAGTTAAAAAAAACACTAATGCAGATCCGTGGGGTCTTCGGGTGTCTTTTAAATACAAATTCAGTGTGAGTGATAACTGACACCGAGTCCCTCAGGTCGGTCTGAGTGAGAATCCATATTGTTTTTCTGGACAGACGAATCATAACGACAGTTAAATTGATACACATGGGGAAAGAGCTGGAATATTCTGCTGAAAATCTAATGAAGAAACTATCAGAGGAGTTTAGGACAGTAAATCTCTCTGTTATAATAAATACCTTAAGTCTGTACAGTTTGACACTAATTCACTGTCCTGGAAAATAATATCTGCATGTCCAAAAGATCAGAGGCCTAAAATAGAAAGAATGCAACAGAGCTTTAGCATTAGCATACAGTTTGTTAGCATTATGTTTCCGTCAGCTGAAGCGGCGCGGGATCAAGGTCCCGCCCACACGCCGGCAGACTCAGTGGCGAGCAGGACTCAGCTGTCAATCATGACATCTTCAAATAACTAATTAAAACCAAACTGATGATAAAATGAACACGCTCTTGTGGCGAGAGAGAGCCTGGCATTGACCTTTGACCTTTCACTAGAGTGGAGACGTTGCTAGCAGCTAAGCTTCAGTCAACGGAGTCATAAGTTTAGAATCAGACTATCAGCCGGTTGATGGTACATTCAGATCCATCCAGGTGACTCGTATCAGTGGATCTTTACATCCTTCGTGTTTATTCATGATTTTACGTTTACGTCTGATGTTGAATTAGTACAGTGTAGTTCTGGTGGTGTCCCTGTGTCACCTGTCCAATAAAGTCAGAGTGTCTGTGGGTGAAATTAGGCTGTTTTATAAGCGGTCCAGTCAGGATGTTGAAGCAGTCAGTTCGGTTCAGGTGAGGACGCAGACGGAGCTGCTGTTCAGTCCAAAGAAAAACAGAGCGGCCGGCCGAGCGGCGCTGCTAACGACATGCTGAGACGAGAAACAGCGATAAATAATTAGACTCTGTCATTCTGATTGAAGAGATGGAGCCGCACAGTGCTGTGTTTGTACTTTTATTCCAACTGAAATAAACTCTGACAGTTACCTTCAGGCTGCTGCTTCACACCTGTGGTCATTTTTATTATAACTACTGATTATAGATCGATACAGATATTGATGATTTACAGGGTTTTTTACAAGTCCTGGAAAACCTGGAAATTGAGAGACTAGTTTTCCAGTCATGGAAACAAGGAAGAGCAGCAGCAGACCTGCAGCCTGGCTTCATTAACCTGGAATACCCTGGTTCCTCAGGTGTTCCAGGTTAGTCTAACAGAGACAGTAAAGCAATAATATTACAATATAATATGAAATATGTCAGTTCACTCACCAACTGTAGTAAAGCATCGTCATTGTGGTGAGATCTGTCCCATCTGTAATATTTATATACTGTATATCATATATAAATATTATATATATATATATAATATTTATATATATTATATATAAAACGGAGGTTAAATGTGTCACTGACGGCCTGCCAGTAAACTATATGACGGTTAGTGCTGATAAACAGGTACACCAGTCAATGGTCCTCACCTCAACCTCCTCCTGCTCTCTTCCTGTGTTTTGACTTCTAGCTCCGCCCCATTGAATTACCTGCACAGGTGTGTCTCATGTGATGATGGTGAAACTACACACAGAATCAGAAAACTATACCAGAACTAAACAGAAATATATTTCCTATTTCATTGAATTATGTCCCTGTATCAAAACTGCTTTTAATGATGACTATTAAAAGTTTCTCCAGATAGAATAAAGACAATAATTATATTAAAGGGACACTTCGCCAATTTGCATTAAGCTTTGTATCATTGGATACCAGTCATATTTTCAATTTCTCATCATTCCCACTTCCCAATTTTGTTATAATACGTATTTCATTTTTGCACTTCCTACTCTCCAATATTAAAATCTTCATTTTCTGTCATTTTATACAGAAGTCTCATATCTCTTTTAATATATACTACAACACTATCTTTCCTCATTTTTTTCCACTCACGCTTACATACCTATCTACAATCAGTTTCTCATTCAGAAAACGAAAAATATAACCTTATCTTTTTTGAAGCTAAGCATATTGCCTGTCATCCAGATTTGTTACGACTTAATCAATCTAATATGAAGAAATTTTGAAAGTTACTCGAAATCAGATTTTCGTCTAACCTTCTTACCTCAATATCGAAACATCTATCTCTCCGACAAACTCTGTCCACCAGACCCACTCTCTTCTCTCACTTCGTCTACCACACACGTCTACTTAAAGTATTTTTCTATTTCTTTCTATAACAACTTCATTATGTACACAATTTTCAAGCATCTATCACAAAGTTTTCCGTTAATACGTAACGTCAGCAACTGGAACTAATCTTCTTTAACTCACAAACACTTCACCATCTAACTACCTTCCACGCTAAACACAATGGACATGCATCGCTAACTGTTTCTCAATGTCTTGGTAGGACAATATCTGCCTAACCCTTTCCTTTGTCCTTCAAGTGATATATTTGCAGCTATCGTTCGTTTTACCCGCTTGTGTTCAGACAGAAATATCCAGCTCCAGATCCAGGTACTGCGCACCAAGGAAGTTGAGATGCTCAGGAGGAACTATAATGTCATTGGTTAACATATTATTTGGTTTTGATAATTTCTGTATAATAAATGTTTTACATTCACGTTTTGGTCTTGATATTATGGAGTGCCTTGCGGAGCTGTCATTTGGAGTGTTTTCTTTAAGACAAATGCGCCTAATAAGTCACTTCTTGTCTTTTCTGGGTCAAATAGCCCAAAATTTACATTTCGACTACATATAATAAACTTTCAATAAAATATTAATGTTTCCAGGGTGAAATGTCCCTTTAAATATACATGAACACTGAGTTAACTTTGATCTCCTCACTGTCGATGGACAAAGGAATGGCAAACAGGACTTCCTGCTCGTGTGAAGTGTATTTGTACTATTAAAGTAAACATTACTTTGCTTTTACTTTTAGTAAAACGGACATAAAATCATTGTTGCCATAAGCAAGAGAAGCAAACAGAAGATAAAGTTTAAAAGAGAGTGTTTGTTATCCGGAGGATCTCCTGGCTGATGGAGCAAGGAGGAAAAAGGAGGACGGTGATCAGTAAATCCTTTCTGAGCTCTTTCTTGTGACACAGACCTTCCATTACCTCGCTGCAGATAAAACCGCCAGTAACCAATCACCCTGATTATTTGGAAGGCTTTTCCTCTCTGGGAGTGCTGGATCAACACCCACCTGAGCTGGACCTGGACCCTACGGCCAGACCGGGACCCTGAAGCCAGACTAGGACCCTGCAGCTCTAAATACTTGTCCCTCCTGGTCTGTTCCTGCTCCCCCCGACTGCTCAAGGAACCCAGAACCAGACCTGGACCAGAAACTGAAGGTCGACAACAACTTACAGACCTGATACCCCATCGGCCATTTTTACCCATCATCCTTCACGGGAGACAAGCAGAGGAAGAAAGAGAGGAAGGAAAGAAAGATGGGGAGAGGAAATGGTTGAAGAGAGGAAGTATTTTATTCAACGTTAATCAGATTCAATCTTTTTGTCTGAACTGAGCTGATAATAACCATAAATAATAACTGTAAACTGCATTAAAAGTTATGATAATAACTGTAAACTGCATTAAAAGTTATGATAATAACTGTAAACTGCACTAAATGTTATGATAATAACTGTAAATTGCATTAAATGTTATGATAATAACTGTAAACTGAATTAAATATTATATAATAACAGTAAATAAATTAAATGTTATATAATAACTGTAAATAAATTAAATGTTATATAATAACTGTAAATTAATTAAATGTTATGATAATAACTGTAAATTAATTAAAAGTTATGATAATGACTATAAACTGTATTAAATGTTATGATAATAACGGTAAATTAATTAAATGTTATGATAATAACTGTAAATAAATGAAGACGTCTCACATTCTAAACTGACAGCAGAACATACTCTCTCCTGGTTTTTTCCCTGCATGCATTGCTCTCAGGAGGAGTCGTGGGGATTTCTGTGTATTTGGCCAGAGCGGCGGCCTGTCAACACGCCCCGTCAACAAAGCCCCGTTTCCATGGAGACGCCCAAATAAGGGAAAAAAGAAAGCGACTGAGGCCAAATTGCATTTTCTTCTCCTGCTGAGTGGATCGGTCTGAACAGAGAGTTCGGATGAAGAACTGATACTTTAAAGACGTCAGAAACACTTAAACACAAACAGCAGAAGCTGTAATGACGACAGAATGAGTTATTCACTACTAAATACAAAAAACTACCAATCAACAACTGTAAATGTCTCCGTCACAGCTGGAAACACCATCAGTCTGACCACATTCTCTGCATCCGTTATCCACCAAACTCAACCAGGATGTTGCACAAAGGTAACTACATCTATAATAATCCATAATAATCTATAATAACACCAATAAATGATTCAGCTCACTGAAAACGGCTCTTAAATACTTATTTACTGACAACCAAAACCACCACAAACCATCCGACTCCTCCAGATCTACTTAAAATATATAAAGATTAAACATAATATAGCCAGCTAGCTAGTTAGCTAATCTATCAGCCCAATCACTCAGCAGCTGTCAGCAGCGAGCTAACAATTGCAGTACATTAGATAGCTAGTTAACTAGTCTCAAACTGCTCTACATCCTTCCTGTGTGAATAAACAGCAGTATGTCACTTCCTGATCCAACCCGATACGCGACCAGCAAGACCTCTTCACCTCTGTCGCTTCGGCTGTAAGTTCATGTTCGTCCCTTTATCTCCTCTCATTTAACTGTTCATCATATAACCAGCATTCATATAACCTTACTAAGCTAACGCTACCATTAGCCTTTATGAACGTTGGTTAACGGTGCATCTACATACAATGTGTTCAAACCATGAACTAATTAAAAACAAGTGTATCTGTAGTTTGAAGCATACAGACGTTAAAAACAGATCAATCTGAGAAGGGTAGAACAACAAGGCTTCTTTGGGTTCTGTTGGTTCTGAAGTTTATTCGAGTCCAAGCAGAAAGAAATCGTGCTCTTTGTTCTGGGAATGTGTTGTCTATTACAAACCACCTCCTGTAATTTGGCACCGGCGTAAATTAGTTCCCGAAGTGCACGGCTAATGTTTTATCACCCACATCCCCCGAACGTTAACCCCTCCGACCCTCCGAATAAACCTCTCCTTCTCTCTCTCTCTTCCACCGTAGACTGAAGAAAGGTTCAAAGAGGAGACAATAAAGTTGAAGCGACAGATCGAGGCCACACACAACTCTCATTTCCCAGTTTTCATTGACACAAAGTTTGTAGATTTTATTGAAATAAAAGCCAGCAGCAGTCACGTCAACCACCTCACAAACTTTACAACGTCACTCAAATTACTTTCACAATCACTCTGCATCTTAAATCTGAGCATTTTTTATTGACCTCTGTTACGGAGGTTTTATTGTACAGCAGAGACAGACAGGAAACACAGGGAGAGAGTGAAGGGCCACCACAGGCCCCTAAGGGCCACCAGAGCCCCTGAGGCCACCAGAGCCCCTGAGGGCCACCACAGCCCCCACCAAGGAGCTTTTGTTTCTGCCCACGTTGGTTTTACAGGTAGTGATCAGGATGCGTTAGAAACAGATAGCTGCAGGAGCTCCAGTGGCTTTACTGTCATCCTTCATTGTCTGTAGTTTATTATTTAAATCACTATTACATTCTGGACTCAAACTAAAATATGGTAACAGACTCTTTCAAACATGCTTTTGGTAATATTTATTATTATTATTATTATTATTATTATTATTATTAATTATTTATTATAATATAATAATGGGATTAAAAATACTTTTTTAACCCTCACATCCTCAGTCATATTGACCTGTATGACAACCACTAATATCATGATGTTCACCTGTCAATCAATCAAAAACACAAACTGGATCAGATTTTATGGAGAAAATATTTCCTGGCTTTCCCTCCGGCTGCTCAGCTTCAACTCCGCTAACTTCAGTTAAGCTAAAGTTAGCGAACTGCTGGTGTAGACTGAGTCGGCTGATGGACTGTAGGGACATAACACACATTCAGAGCTATGGGCTAACATAACGTCCGTCTATAACTTCCTGAATATGAGGAAGTAAACGGCACTCTGCTTCCTGTTTCATGAGGACTTTAGGACCATTTAAAATCAGACTTCTTCATTGAGAGATTTGAACTTTGACTCAGAGGTTGTCTGAGGTGTTTAGTTGAAGGTTGTGGAGGCTCTGCAGTGACTAATATCTTTTATTATCACCAGGATCCTCTTCTCTTGTGGGCTGAGGGTGTGGGGGGTGATTGTGTTGTTTTTAAACGCCGTCCTGCGCTGAAGTCGACGCCACCAGACCGCCGTCTGCCAGGGGATTTTCAGACCAGAGGGAGACGCTCGACTCGACTGCTCCTGCCCTCTTTTTACTGTGCGGTCGAGTAATTCGAGCCCCGTCTCAGGAACAAGACAAGGGCTAATAAGTGGAGGCTGTACAGTAGCACCTACTGTAAGTTTACGGCTCCCTGCTGTACCACATCCAGATGTTTGGTGAAGTCTGGATAAATATAGACTCTGTCAGGAGCTGTGAAGTCCCGGCTACATTCTGTAAACATTTTCCTTACCATAATTTGAATTTTATTATAAACTCACAGTCTAACAAGCCAGTGAAAAAGCAGCCGCGTTCAGCAATAAACAAGAGAGCAGCTACTGAACATGAAGACACGAGTGCTTTCAGCTCAGCAGGCAGTTTGATTCAGACTGAAACCTGTAAATGTACGAGCACGGCCATCCTTTACAATAACAGCATCCAAAGTACTGATGATACAGACTACCATTACTGATGTTTTATTATTATTCAAATATTAACAATGATCCAAAGTAAATGACAATGAAATGTTCATGCTTTTACAAACAGGAAAGACGAAAGAAGTTAGAAAGAAAACAGCGTTCAGCTTTAAAATTACATCACATACAAACATCTACATTAAAGCAGCAGTGTTATGATTCAGTGCCATCTAGTGGTGAAGTTGCAGATTTCCACCATTTGAATACAGCTCAGCCTTCCAACCACGTTGGAGGGTTAAATGTTCAGTCTCCTTGCTGACAAATTCAGAATCATCTGTTCAATGTAGAGATTAAATTCATTAAATTAATATAAACGTACAGAAACTATCGGCTTCATCTAACGGCTGCTAGTAGACTAGGAAAACGTTTGGCCCGAACAAACGTATGTTGTTCGTATCGGTACTATTTTAAAATAAAAGTGAAATGGCAGTCAGCCCGAGCTGTCAGATAAATGCAGTAAAATTGAGAGTAAATGTACTTTATTACTTTCATTTATACATTTTCCTATGGAGATATGAGGTCAGGATGATGAGGATTTCTCCTTTAATCACTTCTGGACCCATCAAACATTCCTCCTCCACATTTTTAAGAGCTGTCTGACTTTTACAACTTGAAGCCGTGAGCCTGGACTCCAGCCGCTGCAGCAGCAGGTTTCTGCGGCCGCGAGTGGAAAAAAAACGAAGGCGAGGGAGGTCACGTTATTAAAACCGACTCCACTACTGCTTATTATCTTCTGTCAGACTCGGCCTGTGTTTTTCAAGAGGTGTGGACATGGGAGTATTTACGAGCTCTGTTTTTAATAGACTGTTCCTTTTAGACTCAAACAAATGCCTCTCATTATATCCCGACTGAATTCTCCATAACTACAGTAATGGCTGGTGGCAATTCTATGATCCACAGACCGTTAACATGTTAGTGTAGGAGTGTTAATCTCTCGCACTTTCAGCCATGCTCCCCAAAGTCTGACTGAAACAACTGGATCCTGCCTCTCTCAGACATCAGGGTAACCTCCTCACCTGGCCTTCGTATGCAGACGTCCCGTCGGAGGAGCTGGAGGGGGGAGTAAGTAAATAAAAAGTGAGCTCACAACTGGGCAAACCGCAGGATACCTCCGAGCTCCAAGGCCCAGCAACCGGTCTGCAGGCTTGATGCCATGTTTGGAATAAGTGAAAGAAAAATGGAAGTCTTTTTGAAAGGACAAGGTTAGAAGAATGGTTTATTTTCCATAATCATGATTTTTGGAATGTGTAAAGGTCTCTTTTTGAGAGATCGGCCCCTCGGTCGCCTTATTAGCCAAAATGAGATGAGAGGATTGGCACTGAAATCATCTGTGAGGTTGGTGAAAGCAGTGGAGGAGTGAGGGTTTCAGTCTTCTTCCATTATTCAACAGATTATTTAAAAAGGTTTTGCTGTTGTTCAGCCAGTTTGGTGTTTTACAGAATGACAGTATCATCACTCATTTTTTTTTTTACTCCTGGTTGATCAGAACGAAACCGTTCACAACAGACACAAAGTGAATTTTCTCCTAATGTGAGTACGTATTCACTCTGTAAAGTCCTTCCTAATACAGGAAGCTGCCAGCTGTTAGCTTCCTCATATGAAACAGGCTGTTAGGGTGGGTTGCAGTAGCTAATAGCGCTGTGTGCTACGTCCACCCAGTCCAGAAGCTGTAGTGGATCCATTAGCTGACTCTGTCGGACTGGGAGCTCTGCTTTTATACTTAGATACTTTCCATCATTTACAGTGACTCAGTATCTGTACTCAGCATTTCATCAATGAGCTGAGCGACTGTTTCAATATTGAACGTTCGTCATTCTGCAAACACTATTTACGACTTCTGGAACTTGCAGCTGAGAAAATACAACTCTCTTAAGCTCACAGATCCCACTTTATTCAGCCATTACATCACACTTTCTCAGCACAAATGGGCCTGAACAGAAGTGCAGACAAATTAACTAAAATATGAAGTGTGCTGAAGGGAAAGAGCCATGATACCTTCCTTAATTAGTACCTGAAATCTTCCACATTTTCAGCCTATATTCTGAAGCACGAAAAGGAAAACTCTGAAAGGTCGGAGCAATTATTGCATGCTGAATGAAAGCAGTGTAGGTATGGCACGGAGTTCAAACGTGGGCCTGGAGTCGGCTGCAGGGGTGGCCGGGCTGCTTGGCGTGGACGCCGATGACGTGACACGTCAAATAAATGTCCACACACAAACCTTGGTCCACACAGCAGAAATCTACTTTCACTTAAAATCTTTTTGGATTTTCTGAGTGCAGAAGTGTCGCAGGTTGTAGCTGTCTGAGTGCCGGTGCTCGCAGGAGACAGACGGTGGTCAAATCAATAACTCTGATAGTCAGTACACAGTCACTGTCCAAACCAAAGTGAGATTGAACATTATTGATTTATTCACCAAAGAAAATCCTTCCCACCTTTTGATACTCTCTTATGGAAGCCCATTTCCACCAGGAAAATTAAAAAATGTTAGTGAAAATTGGGAGATAAAATGTTTAAATTATGATATAAAAACTTTTTGTCATTGTTTGTTCTAATTTTGTTCATGAAAAGTTTTTTTTTTCTGTGTTGTTACAGGTTGATACTGATTTACTTTGTTACCGTAGCACCAAATCAGCAGAGATGAGCTCTGCCGACCTGTAATCATTGGTACATCGAGTCACTAGTCTCTCCTCGAACAATCCTACTTCAGACTGATATTAGGAACTCAATTTACATACACAGAAATAAATAATTCAATAAATTGAGTTAAAAAAAATTATGAAGATATAAATATCCTAAATATAATATAAATAAATATCAAAATTAATTGCATTTTCATTACCAAAATGTATCTAATTTTTATTGATTTATTTACACTACATTCACATCGTTATAAATAATATAAGGTTCAGACAGTTACTGAGCACATTTATGCTCCAAACCTTCTTAAAACTTCATTTTAAATCAAACGTCTTGTGTGTAATGAACCTTCAGGCCTGTAGAGGTCGCTGTCAGCATCCAGCCCGATAATACTGACGAAGCACAACAAATGACTGATCTCTTATAACAATGACTGACTTTACAGTTCACTCCTTGCTCTGTTTTCATTCATTAAGTCAGTTGATGCTGACTGCTGACCCCATCAAACCTCCAACCTTACAATCAATAATGACCATCAGCAGACATCACACACCCTGCACTCTCTGGTTACTCAGTAATTGTATGAAAGTCAGTTATACAGCAGGACAAATGGAGCTGAATCATCTCATCTGGGCAGCTGGCAACCAATCGGGGACGAGAGCCTCGTGGACTCTGCCCTTTAGAGAGACGTTTCGCTCCACATCCAGGAACAACCGCTCACTTTTTCCCTCCAAACTTAAAGCTAACATAATTACTGAAAGGTTGAGACACAGGCCAGGCTCTACCTACCGACCAACTGTACAGTGGAAATCAACACACTTAATGACACCTCCATTCAGGGTCGGACACCATGTGATCCCCCTCCTCCCCCTGGTGCACCCAGACTATAAACAACAACCTGCCAAGGTCTACCTGGGCCCGAATCAACAGGCTTAATGACACCTTTATTAGTCATCTGGTCAGACGCCGCTGGTGGCGAGGCTCTCCCATTGAGCTGTGGAAACTGTGGATCACCGCCGCTGACTAATGCACTGTTTACATTCCAGAGAGGGCCGACACTGCGGGTGAGAGCTGCTCCTGCTGCTGCCGCTCAGGTACATTAATGATACCTTCAGCATGTGCTTAACTGTGGTCCATCATCTTATCTCCTACCTGCACCCTGAAGTAACTCTACTATCTGCTGTGACCTCATATAACAGCCCATATGTATCTGCCTCTAACTGTCAAAACTAAAGTAGAAATAAATACAACTGAACTGTCAATGTTTAAGTCATTTTAGTCAAATTCATCCTAGAGAGCGGCGCTTTTACCCAACTGTTCCATTACAGGAGTGTGTGTTAGTATTAAATGAATCTATTGAGTTTGTGTTCATTAAATAAATGGATCATATTTGTTGGACGTGATTCAAAGAAAAAAACTTGGATGAATGAAGTCAACATGTTGGTCCAACAAGAACAATCATTTCAAATTGTGTGATTCTGACTTTTGTTCCACCACAATGTTGTTGAACTTTTTTATGTAAGTTATTATTTGAAAGAATTAATTGTGGAAAGTATTTCTATGTGATTACATTTTTCTTGCAGGATTAAACAGTTCTGCTGGGCCAACTTAATTTCCTCATTCCTCAATCATTTACTACTGTAATATTAGTTAAATCAATCCTATTAAATTAAGTTGGACCAGCAGAATTGTTTAATGCTGAAAGAAAGCCATTTGATCCTTTTTGAGTGTTTTGGTAGTTTCAACAATTTGTCCGTCATCATGGTGAAGTCCACAAGTAAATCTCTTGTGGACTCTCTCCATGTCACATTGACATCATTCATCAACAAATCCTGCAAATGTTGCAAATATATAAAACCTCCTAGAAATGATTTTAAAGAAATGTAAGCGGTCACAACGAGCCAATCAGACGCTCACTCACTCTCAACACAAAGGCCTGACTGTGCTGAATGTTATTGCATTTGGCATATTTGGGGGCATTTCTATGTTTTGGGTGGAGTTCAAGTTTCAGAAAACATGATTTTCATGTGCAGTCATGTTGTGTTATGAAATAATGTAAAATGTTTGGCAGGGAATAATATAATTAGGAGCAGGGCAGTTGTGGAAATGCAACATGTTAAAGTTGCCATAATAGCAAGACAAACAGTCAGAGTGGTATCCATGCAGGCCTCTCTCTCCTCGCCTGAGCTCTGCAGCAGCTTCTCCAAAGAGCAATCAGCACCGAGGGCAGCTGGCCAAGCCCAGTTACACGTTTACAAGCAATTAAAAAGCGATTTATCATCCTCTTCTTAAAGGTGCCTAACCACAGTCACACAGTCGCCTGGTCTGCGGTGGAGTTTCTAAATGTGCTCTGCAGAGTGGCCCAGTTTTTAATGAAGAGGGAAGTCAGCAGAGCTCTGAGACCTGACAGACAGAAACATCACCACAAAAACGCTAATACTTCTCATACAGACAACTCTGGAGTAAAGAGGCTTTACAGTAATCAGAATATTCCCAATTTTACCTAATTTACCATTAACTGAAATCATAATGTCATTTTTATTAATGTCTAAAGTTAGAACTCCACACAACTTGTGTAGCCACCAAACGAACTGTATGATATTTAGAGTATTGGTGTATGTTAGAGTTGGTTCTTAGGAAAGAGGAATGTAAGAGTGAAGCTAAGCTAGTAGCTAAAGTGAGCTATACCTGGCCCAAAAAAACACTGTTAACTGAACTCATCATAAATATTAATTAAATTATACATTACATTATATTATTACATTAAATTATTACTAATATTACATGAAACTAATGTTAATTTATTTCAGTTATTGATTCTCAGTTTGCACTTCAAATGTCATCGTGCTAAAATGCTAAAAATGTGCATGTTATGCAGGCATGTCTCTGAAGTGTGTCAGACAGGTTTGTTGTCCAGGTGAGGAAGGGGTGAGTGGGTTCAGGAGTATTTAACACCCTTTCTTCCTGATCTTCCTCCTCCTCTTCCTCCAGTAGCCATCTGCAGCGGTTTGTCAAACCAGAGCTCATTTAGTGTTTTACACACTTCTTTAAATGACTTTGAGCCTGGCCAATTTCCTGAGAGCGACCAAACACGCCCATGGAGGCGACAGCTTCGCCCTGCGCCTGTAACCACAACACCACAACAGCAGCATGACTCACACTCAGCCTGCTAATGTGGATTCCTCTCTATATGATGGCCATAAATTGGATTAAAAACAACACTTGACATGTTGTATTTTTTGATTATGGTGTAAACAGGATTTGAAACTACCAATAAAATTTGTCTTGGGGCAGAAATTGCTGCGATATTGAGATGATAACTGGAAACTGGAAGCTCATTCTTGTTGTATATGAGGGGATCTGGCATGGGCCCGTAAGACAACAGTGGACGGATGGAGAAGGTTCCTAAACTAACTGACACTGAAGACCTGAGCTCGAAAATAAACTATAAAAATAAAATAAATAAATAATTTATGTAAAGAAACAGCAGAGGAAGTAATATTGACCCTTGTGGAACACCTTGATTAACATTTTGTGGATTAAATAAGCAGCTATCAATCACATATTTCTGGTGTTTTTTTATGTGCCTTTATTTATGAGGACTGGCCCTCGTTTGCCTGCCTGTTTAAATTACCAAAACATATACAAGATATCAAAAAATACAAATAAAAATATAATATAAAACAATTAAAGTAAATCAAGTGCAAACAGAGGTCAGATCAAGAATTTAAATTTAACAAGCGGTACAGGAGTATTGATATTTAGGGTGAACTAAAAGCAGATTTTCCAAACTTGGTATGAACTAGAGGAACTCCCAGTGAAGAGACTTTCATAAAGCCCAGAAGACCATTGCAGTATGGGAAAGTTATAGGCGGATAACTTTCCAATAAGAGCCTTAAATATAAACAAATACATGCTTATCACGTCTCTCAGCCAGAGACCACCCAGCTGTTTTATAGAGGATGCATCCTTGTGTGGTGAAAATACATAACTTTTTACCAACAATGTCTCTGAAAACAACATAAACTTATTTTTCTGTGCAGTCTGATGAGCTGCCGGGCGGAATCTGCAACACAGTACAATATTGTATCATCTGCGTATAAATGTATATGACTGTTAATTAATAGTGAAATAATATTAATATAAATAATAAAAAGAACTGGAGCTAAAATTTGACCTTGTGTAACACCCTTCGTTATCAGTAAAAACTCTCAGTAACTAGAGTGTGCAGTAATACCTGTGTAGAGAGACCTTAGTGATGTCAGTGCAGGTGTGGTGGTCAGGTTGGTCAGGTTGGTAATGTTGGTACGAGCCTTCCTCTGCGCTGTTTGTGTCAGCGGGGCCGTGTGGGGGAAATGCCCCATTTGTAAAGTGACCATCAGTCATAGTGACAGGCCTGAGAGGAGCGAGAGAGCGAGACACAACCATCTCTGTCTGAAGCAGTTGTGGATAAACAAGCTTTAGACCTCACACACTAACCGAGAAAACACACCAGCAGCAGCCGCTGAGAGACTTTATTTAAACACAGGCAGTAACACCACATTTACATCCAAGAGTTCTCCATTTTACTTTAAGACTTTATATATTGAATACTTTATATATTGAATACTTACTCAACATACTACCCAAAATTAAATTACCAATACCACATCAGTCAGAATCAGAAATACTCAATTAAAGTAAACTGGACCACCCTGTGGCTGCAGTGTAGTGCACATACTGAGATACTCATGAGCAGACAAACACACAGCTGAGGGTTTATAATCACGCAGACATTGAACTGGAGTGGTGGTGGTTTGATGGCTGTGGTGGTGGTGCTGGTGGTGTGTTGGTCGGCTCACCCCGTCATTAACCTGTCAGGTCTGATGAGTGTGTGGCCGCAGACTGAGAGCGCCTTCAGAGCGCGCTCACAGCGGCAGGCCAGTGTCGAGGCCGCAGAGCAAACTGATGGTGGTCCAACCGTTAGACCCCAAACCACAACTCGACCCCCCCTTCCTCCACCACTGATGGGAATCCACAGCACCTGTCACAGCCGGCCGGGTCTATATACACACAGACATACAAACAGTCTGCAAACATACAAACAGTCCACGGACACACACAGGAGGAAATACTAATACTGCTGAACCTCAGTATAGGTTACAGGTCACTACTGAAACTTATATTTTGGTGTGACTTAAAATATCCGTCAAACAAAAGCACTGATATCACTCTGGGCTTTGAGGAAAGTGTGATGGTCCTTCTGACATACAACAGATGTGTTAGGTAGTGAACTTACTACTTAATGCTAGCTCTTAGCTTACATTAGCTTAAGCTGGAGCTGTCTTGCTTGCTCTAGGCTGACACAAGTGTGAATGTTCTCTGGACAGCTACAGCTAACGTTAGCTAAGAGCTAGCAGGAAGTCTCACTGGAGCAGCTACAGCAAGCCGCTGTTTTACCAAATTACCGAAGCTTTTTTTAATGAAACACTTTGTGAGGTGTTTTTAAAGATTCAATAGGAACCATCGGGAACCTGATCTTATTAAGAGTTTATTTGGAGAACAGAGGGACTCATAATGACCCATAATCCTCTGCGAGGCTGACGGTGTGGACTTTCAGCCTTGAATCTCAGTAAAGTTTGATGTTGGGTGGAGTCTGCTGCCTGCTGCGAGCAGAGGAAATAGGCTAACAGGATTCAATCACACGCTGCAGCCAATCCAATTATGTAGTTACTGAAGCTCAGGTGCACCTGGCAGCAGAGAGAGCAGCTCCTCGTCTGTTTGCTGGAAGAAACCATGAAATGGAGAGAAAGTCTGGAGGTTTTTACACAGCAAGACCCTGACTGAAGGTGTTCCTTCAATAAACAGCCAACTTTAGGAAACACTCTGGCTTTAACTGTGACTGAGCCCATAAAACAAACAGTTTAACAGGTGAATTGTTTCTCTGGTCTGAACAGGTGAAGGTTTCTCAAAGGGAAAAAGGTCAGTTTTACTTTCCCTCCACACAGAGGCTCAGCGTACGCCTGGAAAACACCAATTATTGGTCAATCCACCACTTTGGTCCAGACTAAGATATCTCAGCAACTATAGGATGGATTGTAATAAAATTCAATACACACATTCATGATCCCCACAGGATGAATTTACTGACTTTTGTGACCTCCTGACTCCCTTACTTCCAAATAACATATGCGGCCCCCGTGTGGTGATGTGCTGGCACGCAATATACATCGCTGACGCTTGTAACCTAAGCCCTATTGTCGTTCAAAGTCCCTGAGAATCCTCAAATAAAGGGCCCTTTTTTTGGAGGCCATGTACGTGCGTACCACTCTGCCTCTCCAATATTCTGCCCTTCAAAATCCAGAGCTAAAAACGCCACTTTTATGCCTGGCCTTACCCCTTGTCACTAACCCTGTACTCCGCTCATCCTATGTATTGGTCCGGTGTGTGTGCCCCAATATTAAGTTTCTTTTATAATGTTTTATTGAATTATTACATTGGTCGCGAATGATGTTTTTTTTCTGTTTCTTAAATTTCTTTTCAGTTATTTACCCAATGTTTTCTGTATTATTTGGCCTTTTTGTATCCATCCACTATAGCAAGCCACGTATGGTCAGTATTTTATCTTGTGTTATAAAATGTGCTTTATAAAATTTAATTTACTATACTTATTTACTAAATACGCTTTATAATCAGTGATGTGCAGTGAGTGACAGGTTAGAGTAGAGGCAAACCTGTGCACTTCAAGGACGTCACAAAACATATTTACTGTTTATCGGAATACCAAGATCTGTGTGACACAAGGCCGACAGTTTCCAAACCAAGATGTTCCTAACTACTAGCATAGATCATGCGCAAGCTACAAGCCACAAAACCTCCTCAGTACGTCCATATACCCCACACTGGCCCTTTTAAACATTTAACATGAACGGTCACCATACCAGGACAGAGCGGCTGGCTGCCATAAAACAACCAACATTGGAGACGACCATCCTGAGAATATAAATACCCAGATCACTATCGAGGAAAAACAAGTAACATTAAAAACTTTTAAAAAGTGCCAAAAAGAATCCACATACATCCAATGCTAATATCCAATTATGGTGTTTTAGGCCGCTGGCGCAACTTGTTTGTTATCCGAAGAAGGAGACCATTCATATATCCCCACCATGCTTAGTCACCTCACTTTACTTACCTGTCCCAGTCAACAAATCCGCAGATTTCTTATTCGCACAACTTACTACATGAAACAACCTATTGTTGAGATTAGCAAGTTGCACCAGCTAAATTGTAACAAACAGAGCTGGAAAAATCAGGTTGGTCGCGTCTACGGATGAATAAGAGCTGAAGCACCATTCAGTCATGTCGAAATCAGAGGTGCTGGGCTCAGGTGATTAACTCTCTAGGTACTGCGCTGTATCATTCGAAGTATGTGAAGACGAATGAATGTACCTGTTTCTTTAAGAATAAGAAGAGCCAAGAAACCAATTCCGTAGCCATTCTCCGGTCCTTAATTGCTAGAAAAGGAGGGTACTAAACATAGACTCTAAAGTGCGGATGGGGCTTAAAACAGATAAGACGGACATTATTCCAGCTGTGTAACGTATTTACTAAAATCATTAAAACCATTTGGTATGTACTTATAAATGCAATCATGCAGTAGTTGCCTGCTTTCGGCTCCTGAAATAAGAACCTCGGGATCGATCAGAACCACACCCCACACCTATTTATATACACTGTCATCAACTCATTATTGTGAAATTTATAGGATAATACCGTGTACAAACCCACCAGCTGTAAAATGAACGTCAAACTAACATCACCACTAACAACCACACCTGAGCAACCTGCCTTTCTGATGTCACCCACCACTTCTATCATAGATCCCTCCATCTGTGCATATTTAGCGAATCACTCACTCATTATACCGAGCAGCAGTCTAAGTCAGGACGAGGTCTTCACTGAAAAATGTCCAGCCAGTGCAAATCTTGTGCCCTGTCCTTGAATCTGCCGTACAGAGAGAACGTAGAGCGAATTTCAGGACGCTTTCCCTGCAGGAGGCTTCGCCATCTGATGGGTCAACGCATATTATGGCGGGAGCGATTAGACAGGCGTATACAATCTGTAAATGATCTGAGCACGAAGCATACCTTAAGCCCAATTCACACTCACGGACCGGCAGCCACAGGCTCACGGACAACCACATGTCTCTGGAGTTATTGCTGTGACAGTACTTGATTACAACTAACCCATTCTCAGCGAGGAAAGAGCAAGGGCTAAGGAGACGGGTGTATTGAGATACATGGATTATACACTTGTTAAATATTCATACATTTGAAATGCAAAAACATCATCGTAAAAACAGTTAGCACTGAGGTGACACTCCACACAAGCTATGCGAGCGTGTAATTCAACAAGAGGATACAGCCGTTACATGGCGAGAGCGAGCAAGTAGCAGCACAAGCTGCGAGTTCTGACTACTAGTGAACGAACGTTACGAAAATACTAGATTTAAGAGCGAATAGTAAGAGTGCCGAGGATCCGCGACAATCGTTGAAAAAAACACAATCAGCTGATCATGAACAATAGGTTAGTGATAATAAATTATGTGCTCAAGCGAGCATATGGTCGAATAAGAGATTATGCCCGCTCATAGTACACACATCACATTTTAATATTATATGCGGCCAGTACCTAATGTGAAGTAACTATCCTGTTAGATTGCGATGCGAGTTTGTACCTTTTGCGAGCTCTACTATTCCTAGAAATCTCCTGAATCTGCCTGAGCGATAACGTAGGAACCAAGACTGGCGTGCACCTGCGCGATACATTCTCCTCTCTACATCGTTAAGTGTCTTTATATCAACGAGCAGCTCTGTCGCCCGAGAGAAGAAATGTAACAGGAGAGATTGATCTCCTGAAGATTATCATTAGATGACATCAAAGCAGGGAAATTGCAACACGAGAAGCGGGAAATGTGTCAGCTCTTGGGGTATATTCATTGGAAATCATCTGTCAAAGCTGATGATACTGATAAAGAACAGTGACGTCACGTATGACTAATCTATATATAATGCCTAATTAATATCAGCGATGAAAGATTACGACAACAGTAAGCGTAAGTTCCCATGAGTTATGATGGTCATCCCTTTTCTCAAATAAAGACAGATTATATTTGGGTTACGCATTGCATAAGCTACACAATAAGGACGAACCACCATTACATTGAAAGAAAGCTAGGATCCTAAAATCCTGATATTGGGAGAAAATATCTAGAGCTTCTGAGGCGAAAAGGAACACAGTGAAATATTGATTGAATGTTATCACACTCTATACTATCAGCGTCAAAATATTGAGAACGCACCCCAAAAGACAAATCTCAGATTTGTGGCGCCAACTTTTGCCACTGCAATACTGAACTGGTTCTTAAGAAGTACCTAGAGTGTCAGGTCTGTTTCTTCGTTTAATGCCATAGAGCGTAGCGCAAATCTCTGCATCGAGATACTGATACATATAAACATGAGCGAGCAATGAGTCGCCAATCGTCTTGTATGCGAGAAGAATATAAATAAAACTGTAATAATATACAAACATCGTAAGAGCAATATATTGCATACACCTACATGTGTTCTTCACTAACGTGGGACAGACGAGGTTTCAGATTCAAAAATAATTGACCTCAAAAGCTGCGAGGCGGGAGTACGCAACAACTACAACAGAATCTAAGTTCCTCAATCTTGTCTGGCCTATAAATCTAAAATAACAATTGTATCTGCTAAACAGTAAATTCACCAAATATCAATAACTTACAGTGATAAAAATTAAATATAAATGCCTAACAAGCAGACATTAATTAACCCTCCAGCTCAGCAAAGTGTAGTTAAATACTTAACACAAAACTTAATAAGCCAACCTGTGCAGGGAACACCCTCCCAGCCCCAGACAGACCTCTACACGATTACAGTTTCAGTGACGATGTGTTGAGAGCAGGAAGAGTGCAGTGCGCTCCTTGTGAGTCCTCCTACATTAAGATTAATGGATCGAGCATTGCTCAGTGTATAAAATCCATATACAGAGCATGCTGTGCCGACCTGCACCATGGAGTTACGTAGCTGTCCTTGTATGCAGGCTGCAGATGTGCTGTCAGCCCTCCCATGTCAGGAATGTTGCAGTGAAAGCGCTCCGCTGCTGCCAGGAAAACCGACGGGCCCAGCCCTTGAGATGTTTTCCAGGCTCTGTATGGCATTATTGTGGAGGATCGGGATCTAAGGGCCGGTTTTAATACGTACGTGACGTTCCAATACCACAGCTCAGTTTTCGTCATTCAATAAGAACCAAGGAACACACACATTCTGATATCATAGACCAGGCTGTTACGATATCCTCGGAACACTGACAAAAGATCTAAGATAAACGCCTTTTCTAGCCCTACAGCACCAACTTTCCCCATATCCCGTTTACCTACATAGATCACCCCATTGCACCACACCTGGCAGAGCGGCCAACGCAGACCCAGAGTGGCTCAGGTCATATCTATATGAAAAAGCATTTATGCAAATTCACCACCAGCGATCTAATGTTTTTCACCCTGAGCTTTTGACCTGAACTTGTCGCCTACATAAGCGTATCTAAAATAAAACAGAGGGACGAGAGCAAGGGAAATCAAACCACCAAATCCTCCAGCGAATCTCTCAACTTGCACTAGAGACAAGACATTGGGAGAGAGAGATGGAGATGTTTTGGCCCACCCCAGTACCAAGAAACCTGCAAGTCAACCCTGCAAACCCCATCTTTTTATATGTATCAGTGATTAGCGCTTACTGTGACCACAGCTATTTAGGAATTAACACCTTCTCACTGTTTTTCTGCTCCACCGAGACCCTACTCACCCCAATTGTACAACAGCCACTTCCATCGCACCAATTCAGATTGATACCGCATCTGTCAGTCTGAACCAAAAATCCAGTGGTGAAAGATAAATGGAACTTAACTGGACCCTTGGAGTCATGTCCTGGGACAGTCTTAATCCACCTTGTCAGAATATGTACTGTTGTAAAAGCAAGGAGACTTTTCCAGGATTATCGCAAGATTCTCATCAGAACTCACAAAGCCTTTTTGATTATTGTGAAACATGTCTAACTGTACCTTTGAACCTGTTGATGCTACATGTTGATAATTATTGCGTTTGGGTCTGCTGAGAACAAAACATAATCATTTCCAAGCAGGTTTTAAGATCACACCCAAGAACATAAACCTGTTTAATCCATTAAGTTAGTATGATGTCACAGATCTCAGCATTGTCAGACGCCATCACCATGCCACATCTGCCAGAACAGGAGTTCAAAACCAAACCAGTCACAAAACAAACCAAACCTGCAGAGGAAATGAGGCCGAGAAGTCATCAAAGTGAAGTGTTAAACCCTGTAAACCTGATAAGTTAGCATCAACTCAAACCCCTTTAGAGAAACCAAATCACCCTTTCAAAGCATTTAATTTATTAACCTCCTGTCCTGTAAAATCTAAAGCAGCATACCTTAATAAGAAAAGTAAACTAACCGTAATCCTCCAAAAATGTTGGAGAAACTTTATTCTCATGAATGAACAAAAAAACTACTCCCACTCTAAAGTGTTCAGTATTTTAAGTTATATATATTTGTAATTATCCACGAATGAATGGCAAAGTTATTTCTAAAACCTGACAAGTCGCAGAGTGGGACCCCCGCAGAATGCAGAGCTGTTGTCTTACATACTTCTCTGCACTTTCTTTAGAACAGTCACCGCACCACAAAACCCCATAGAGACCTTGTGTCTGTCCCCCGATCACAGAAAATTATAAAGAAATAAAAACAAGAGTTAAACATGAAAACCTAATAAAAATTAAAACTAACTCCTCGGTAGCAACAAAATAGCAGAGAATTGAAATGTGGGACTGTTAAATATCAGGTCTCTGTCCTCCTAAGCTGTTTTAGTGGAATGAAATTAATATCAGATTATGATATTTGATTTTACTTTGTCTTACTGAGACCGTGGTTGTCCCAATGGGAGGTATGTTAGTCCTAAATTAATCTACCCGCCCAGTCACATTATACTCACTTCCCCCGAGGGCTACAGCCGAGGAGCGTGGAGTACAGTCCCCATATATGATTCGAGCGTTTTAATGACCTAAACCTAAACTGAAATATCAATTCATTTGAAAGCCTTGTTCTTAGTCTTTCTCACCGCCAAACTTGGAAAAACTGCTGCAGCCAGTTCTATTTGTTATAGTCGTACCCTGCGCTCCGCTGGCCCGTGACTCTGATTTTTATAATCTGAATTCTCGAAGTTTTTTATCCAACGCTTAGTCCTTAAAATCAGATAAAGTAAATTATTGTAGGTTGATTTTAATCATTCATGTGATGTTGAACAATGACAGCCTTAGTAACGCATTTATATCATTAATAGACTAGCAATTGGCTTCCTGTCAGAGTGTAAATAAACGCACTCATTGTTTTAGATCACACTTTTGACCTGCGTTCTATCATACTGGATTGATATTGAACATCTTAAATAGTCTTCCGACCTATAATCCTATCATGACCCAGTATTTAATAAACTTTTGAATTGCATACTAATTTAGATTAAATAAGCCATTAGGCAAAAACTTCTACCCAGCAAGATGTCCTATCTGAGGGTGGTGTAGCTAAATTTAAGGAGTGAGATTCCTTCAAGTGTTTAATCCAGATGCCATGTTTGAATTTAACAGAGGTCCTATACATAACTTTAGTCCGCCTCCGAAATTGATAATCTTGTTGTAGTGCTGCAGGGCTCACTACAAAGAAACATTAGATTATACCCTCGCTCCTATAAAAATGGAAATTATTCAAAACATAGGGAAAACTAGCCCGTGGTGGCAACCACCCAAACCGCCAAATCGAAAGCCAAAAAGCCTAGGAAATCTGAAAGGAAATGGCCCGCCTCCTT
>NW_023339652.1:292752-295678 GCF_004916995.1 Morone saxatilis | reverse complement strand
AATGTTATAAGGACTTCGGTCTAGACCTGCTCTGTTTAAAAAGTGTCCTGAGATAACTTCTGTTATGAATTGGCGCTATACAAATTGAATTGAATTGAATTGTTCCCTTAGTTCTTTGCAGGAGAGAGTGGCAGGGGTGTGGCTAATAGATGAGCTACACCTGATTCCTCCCTGATTGCAAGGCTTAATAGGAGGTTGAATCAGTTAGTTAGCTCTCTCTCCTTCCAGCCAGCAGGTCTTTTGGTTTGTTGGTGTTTTGGGTCCCATTACCTTTTTATATTTAGGCACTGCCCATATCCACACACACTCACTACACTACTTACAACACTGATATATGCATATATATTTTTCATACTTTGTTTTGACTAAATATTTATTAAATACATTTATTTTGTCTTAAACACCTTTGTTATCCATGTGGTCTCCCTTGTTTTGTAAGAACTTTAAGCCAGTTCATGACATATTGGAATAAGCTCATTAACTCCACAGTCATACACTACCTCTCACTTAACTTATTTTGTGTTGTCAAGGCTCAGCTCTGTACTAGCATATAGCATATCTAAGCACAGGAAAGATGGAAGTTGACAGGTAGAGTCAATTCATTTCACTGCAAACTTTTCAGACAGAACAGGTTGGGACAGTTAAAGATGGTTAGGGACAGTTGGGGACAGATAAGGACAGTTGAGGACAGGTCAGACAGGTAAAAACAGTGGAGGACAGAGGTGTCTCCAGCCTGTTGAGCTCTGGACTCCTCTGAGTCCTCTGGCTGGGAGTTGTCGCCTGTCAGACCTCCTGAGAAGCGGCTTTTGCCTCCAGCTGGCAGATTTCCCAGCAGCCCCTCCTTCACTGAGGTCTGGGGGGTCCAGATGCTGCAGTAAGTCTTGCAGGCAGTCTGACAAACTTGTGTGAGAGGAATTGAAACTTCATGTTGGGATTAAAGTCCCAACGGCTGAATATTTACGACTTTTAAAGGGAATCAAGTACAATTTGTCTTTAACAACCAAATCTACAGATAATGAACTTCATATGTGACTCAGTTTATGAGCTTCTGTTGGGGTTAAATATGCTGACGGACACTGTTGATCTCAGAGTAACACCATGAGCTTCGTGGATCTTCAGGGAAACTAATAATGTCCAGTGACTGCGCCGGGACGTCAATCTGGGATCATCTCAGGTGAAAGGTTTGTTGCATCCTCAGAGGGATGATCCAATCTGCACACGCTCGGTGCACCACTTCTGCCTGCAGAGAAACAGTCCAGCAGTCGTCACATGAAGCAGTGACAGTAAATTACCAGCAGGACATAAACCCAGAAGACCATAATTTAGGGCTGGATTATAAAAACAAGCTGAGGGCATTTTCACCACTAATCGATGGTAAAAGTGTACAAACTATTAGATTTAATAACAAACTAACAATAAATGGCCCTTCAGGGATCATTAAGATTTACTGGATAACGGTCCGTCATTCGTCATGTTCTTCTTTTACTACACAATATGGCCAAAAGTGTGTGGACAGCTGAAGATTTCCTCCATATGTGACAGCTTTTGTTAATGTTCCAACAGCAACTGCCCATTGACCTGAAACCCCAACAGAGACTATGTTAATATGGTTAATGTGAAACTGTCTGGTCAGGTTCAGGTGCCAAAATACTTTTCCTAGGTTTAATTCAGAGATTTACTTTCTGTTTAACTGTGCATTCATGTTGTGTTACTTTCTAAAGACATGAACAACCGACGGTCCAAAAGGACGCAGGTTCAAGAGCCAGCCATCGCTCGTAAATGTATAGTTAAAAGTAAGTACGTTTAGGATGTAATGATGTAAACAGCATTATATATTCCCAATGAGTCCTCACTCCTAACCCGTCAGGTTCAGAATAGCCGATACTGATCAGTTAAAACATACATTGATGGGCCCCAATAGCGATCAAAAATATCCCGGAGCCGGTACCTAATCTGGAAACAGTTCTCTACTTAAACAGTTTGGTCTACAACAACAGACGGATTACACGGGGGGGCTGGGCACCTTGTGGCCACCCAGCTGTGTATTTATTAACTAGCTAGCTGTTGGTCAGCTAACCAAGCTAGCACATCAGTGTTACGTTCGAGGTCAGTAACACTTATGTGACAAATTAAACGCATATCAGATGGAGAACAAGGTATTGAACCAAACCAGAACCAGCACTCTGTTGTCGCTGGTGGACCCCAGGGCCAGACAAGTTGTTCCAGATGTTCTCTACATTCATACACATTTCTCTACAACTCAGACAGCCATATTTGGGATTTCAGCATCTCCACAACAATCAAAATAAAGTTCTGTGTGTGTGAAACAAATTAGTTTGTATGGACCGAGGCCCCGGTGAGTCAGTGGGGTTTAACACTTTATCTCTGAACAGAGTGAGCGGTATATAAACTGTGTTTGAGAGTCAGCGATCAGACCACAGAGCTGCTGGCAGACGCTCTGGCAGTGTTGGTAAGCCCCGGCTTACTCTGAGGCCTCTGACGTGAGCCAGAACTGTATTCCTTTCTACTTTGGTATCATAACAAGTGAAGCTCTCCGGGTTTAGACCGACACCACAGACATTATCCACAACACAACGCCCACTGCTGCCTTTAATAGCTCGCTGTCACATGTGCAGATTCACCGCTCGCTGTGATCACCATCGCTGTACGGACATCAGGGACATTCAGCAAGACAAGCGAAGTTAATGTGATCAAGACTGAGAATAATTCAACACAATGAGAAACAGTTTTCACTGCAATGAGGAAAAATGGCAGAAATTTGTTCTGATAGGTCTAAAGTCTGTAAATGTATGAACCAAAACACTTATCAGGGCGGCTGTGGCTCAGAGGCAGAGCGGGTCATCCCCCAATCGGAAGGTTGTTGGTTCTATCCCTGGCTCCTGTCGAAGTGTGTGTCGAAGTATCC
>NW_023339652.1:281908-292727 GCF_004916995.1 Morone saxatilis | reverse complement strand
CCATATGTTCAAAGGTTGTCGACGCGAGGACTCAGCTCCTCACATCTACTCCGTGGCTCAGTCGGCCTACCGCAACCTGCTCACCACGCGGCAGGATCAGTCCATCGTGCTGCTGGGCAAGTCTGGCAGCGGCAAGACCACCAACTGCCAGCACTTGGTCCAGTACTTCATCACCTAATGGGGGGAGGAAGAAAGGAAAGCGGAGAAGATGCACACAGCAGGGTGAGGAACACAAAAGAAAGACAGACACGAAAACTGAGCCATTCAAATAATAGCCACAACCACAGTTTTTCAATATTTATGAATAAAATAGAATTCTAAAACCACAGCCATTAACCCAGTATATGCTGCTACAACTTCAACATCTTGTCTACAGATTACCTTCTCAGAGTACATGGAGGGCGTGCTAAGGGGGTTGATGACGACCATATTGGGTCCAGCGTAGGTGTGAATGAGGTTGCCTCCGTAGCGCTGCCTCAGGGAGTGCATCACACTGGATTCATTCAGATAGAGCAGTGAGGCCAGGTCCTCTGATCGGTTGTAGGACGGAGGGTTGGCCTAAACAGAGAGAGACCACGATGATGCCATTAAACTAGCAACAGATAGATAGAGCTTTGAACCCATGGACTGTTAGTTGAAACTGGAGCTAGTAGGTCGGTGGTACTGTAAGTTAAAACTCAAGCACTATCAAGCATGGAGGAATATTGAAAGCTACTTGGAAAATAGGCAGATGGCTGACGTAAATAAATCAGAGGGCCTTTCTGATCACATACAGTGCTGTGAAAAAGGGTTAGGTTTCTGATTTCTTTGCATATTTGCCACACTTAAGTGTTTTAGATCATCAAACCAATTTTAATATTAGACAAAGATAACCTGAGTAAATACAAAATGCAGTTTTTAAATGATGATTTCATTTATTAAGGGAAAAAAAGCTATCCAAAACCTACCTGGCCCTATGTGAAAAAGTAATTGCCCCCCTAAACCTAAAAACTGGTTGTGCCACACTCGGCAGTAACAACTGCAATCAAGTGTTTGCAATAACTGGCAATGAGTCTTTTCACAATTTTGGGCCCATCTTCTTTGCAGTTGTTTTAATTCAGCCACATTGGGAGGGTTCCAAGCATGAACAGCCTTTTTAAGGTCATGCCACAGCATCTCTTCTTATTTAAGTCCGGACTTTGACTAGGACACTCAAAACCTTTATTTTGGGGTTTTTTTAAGCCATTCAGAGGTGGACCTGTTGTTGTGTGTTTTGGATCATTGTCCTGCTGCATAACCCAAGTGTGCTTGAACTTAAAGTCACCAACTGATGGTTGGACATTCTCCTTCAGGATTTTCTGGTAGAGAGCAGAATTCATGGTTCCATTAATTACGGCAAGTCGTCCGGGTCCTGAAGCAGCAAAGCAGTCCCAGACATCACACTACCACCACCACAGTTTTGACTGTTGGTATGATGTTCTTTTTATGAAATGCTGCGTTAGTTTAACGAGATGCACAACTGGCAAAAAGTTCAGATTTTTCTCGTCAGTCCAGAATATTTTCCCAAAGTCTTCGGGATCATCAAGATGTTTTTGTAAGACAAGTCTTTGTGTTCTTTTTGGTGAGCAGTGGTTTTCGCCTTTGGCACTCTCCCATGGATGCCATTTTTGCCCAGTCTCTTTCCTTATTGTTGAATCATGAACACTGACTTTAACTGAGGCAAGATGAGGCCTGTAGTTCTTTAGATGTCCTCCTGGATGAGTCGTCGCTGCGCTCTTGGGGTAATTTTGGGCGGCCGGCCACTCCTGGGAAGGTTCACCACTGTTCCATGTCTTCGCCATTTGTGGATAATGGCTCTCACTGTGGTTCGCTGGATTCCCAAAGCTTTGGAAATGGCTTTATAACCCTTTCCAGACTGATAGTCAATGATTTTGTTTCTCATCCGTTCTTAAATTTCTTTACATTTTCTTTTAGCCTACTTCACTTTGTCAGACATTTCTTGATTTAACATGTCTGGCAGTCTGGCCTGGTTGTTGCTAGTGAAATTGAACTCAGCTTTCCAAAAAATATGTGGTTAATCACAGTTAATTCATGATTTAACAAGGGGGGCAATCACTTTTTCACATAGGTAGGTTTGGATAGCTTTTTTCCCTTAATAAATGAAATCATCATTTAAAAACTGCAATTTGTATTTGTCTAATATTAAAATTGGTTTGACGATCTGAAACATTGAAGTGTGACAAATATGCAAACACATAAGATCAGTAAGGGGGCAAATACTTTTTCACAGCATTGTATGTACAATATGAACATTATTTAAATAAAACTTCACCTGTGGCTGGGATTTGGGAAGTTCTTCCCTGGAAAACCTACGTTTATTTGTTATGCTCCATCGCTCTAAGGTTAAATGGTAAACGATTTTGATTATTGTCAGAGGTTTTTTAATCAAGTAAAGTGTTGTTGTGTTGTATCCTGGTCTAAATGACAAAGAGTGTAAAAACTAAACGGTAATATAATTTACAGCTAGTTGACAGAAACAAAACAGAACTGGCAAACTTTAACTAGCAAATGTCTAATATGTGCTCTCATTAAATGTTTTAAACAACCGGGTTCCTAAGCTGTATAGAAAAGTGTGCTATGGTCTGAATAAGTATGGAAAAATATTAGTTATTCCAGACTATCGCCCCTATTCTGTTTTATAAAAAATAAAATGAGTTATTCAGTATAGTCAGTTATCAGAAAAGTAAGCAGATCTTTTCTGTGTAAGGAAACCTTTATGGCTGAGTTTGTCATTTCCATGGATACATTGAATACACACGGCTGCACAGATTGGGTTTGGTGAGGAGATGGTCATTTATTAGTTTGAGCTACAATCTTCTGGCAGTTATTTGTCCAAATGGTAGCATACATAGTCAGAATGTAATGTAATGTAATGTTAACAGTAGGATTGTAAAGTCAGTTATTTACATACATAAAGAGCTAGCATTGTGAAATTTGAGTCTGAGAATTTAGAAAATGTGTAGGAATGGTAAATGGACCTGTACTTGTATAGCGCCTTTCTAGTCTTCCGACCACTCAAAGCGCTTTTTAGGAACCCTGAAACAAAATCAAATTTGCCATTGATTAATTTTCAGTCAATAACCCAATCCAGATCCATAAATGGACCAATCATTTCAACACTTCCAGAAGTAAAGCTTGTTACATCGGCTGTATTGAGCTGATGATATCCCAGTTTTATCTACAGGCCTTACAATGAAAACCATTATGGGCTTTTTACTTATTTTATAATTGGTTCCAATAGTAGGACAGGAGGACAGGCAGCACCTGCTTATCTACCCTCATTTGAAAACAAGACGAGTGAAATACTTCCAGGCATTCAGTAATAAGGTCACAGGCGAGATAAGCAAATCTGTAATGAGAGATATATAAGACCGGTAGGTTCAAGATCAGGTCAGCTTGACAGCACAGTGTCTGCATATTCAAGGAAAACTCCTTTCTCATCCCAATCACTTCATGGCTAAGTACCTGAGTGGATTTACACGTCCTTTTTCAATCTACTCTAAGTGCTTCCAATTCCAAAGCAGCCTACAGTTCTTAGCGAGCATTTTCACTTTCAAATTGCATTGAAGCTCATGGGCTCAAATTAGGATCTGTGAGATTTTGAGTTTATGAAATGATGTTGGCTGTGGCTGTGGCTCAGAGGCAGAGCGGGTCGTCCCCCTAATCGGAAGGTTGTTGGTTCGATCCCCGGCTCCTCCCGCCACATGTGGAAGTATCCTTAAGCAAGATACTGAACCCCGAATTGCTCCTGATGCCCGTGCATCGGTGTGTGAATGTGTGTGAGTTTCTGTTCGATGGACTTTGCCATCACTGAGTGAATGTGTGTGTAAGGGTGAATGTGGCACATAGTGTAAAAGCGCTTTGAATGGTTGGAAGACTAGAAAGGCGCTATACAAGTACAGGTCCATTTATCAAGTATGTAACAGAACAACTTTAAAATGTTTAAATAAAAATCATACTTTCGTCAATGTCAGCTCAGGATTTTTCAAAAATGAAGAAAACGTTACAATTGTGTTTATTAAATGTTTTCCATAAGTCATATTTGTTTTGTGGATATTTTTGATACTTAACTTGTTCATCATCAAATATGTGTTTGTGCTTCTTGTGGTTTCTGACATAATATATTCAGTCTGTTTTTCCTAAATGGTAGAAAATTCCCTGAATAAGCAGTAAATGGAGGTATTTTTATTATGTTCAGTACACATGAAAGGCTTGTGTCTTTATATTCCATATAGATTATAGTTGTACTCAGCTATTATTAATCAGACAGGTGGGAACATTCTCCATTACACTGAATGGATTTAATGGGTCATTCAGAAATCTTCACTGTTTTTAGTTTGTATTGAATAAAATTTGATCAACAAACAGGTCCAATTTGCATATTTTTTTGTTTATGACATGTTTCAATGATTATTGACTTATCGAACCTGAGCTGAGCTGAGGTTGTACAGATTTTAGGGATCCGAATCATTTCAAAAAATGTTGTCACAATAAGCAGAAATACCAACGTAGGCAGTGAAGGACCTGGAGGACATCTAAACAAGGCTGCAGAAGAAGAGATGACCGCTGTGATGTAAAGAACTGGGTCGACACGCAGAGTTCCCATGCACAGCGGTGACCCAGCGGCCTCCACCAACCCGCCCACGCAAATCAGCAGCCAATCCGAGCGCCCGAGCCCACGGTCTGACACCGTGGTCGCTCCACAGACAGCTCGCTGACATCACCGCTGCCTCACAAACAGAAAGGCAGATTTATTTAGCAGCATGTGGAATCCCGCCTTCGTCAAGTGGCGTGCCGCCCCCGCCGGCATTACAGCCGGCTGTGTTTACAGCGAGCAGAGGCCAAACTCAGACTCAGAGTTTTCTGCTCTGTGTTTGTTGGCAGCCGCCGCAGCCATTTGTGGCGATGCCTGAGGTTGAGGGAGCAGTGGGGGCTGCTGGGAGCAGAAGCTGAGAGTCTGGCCTGTGTGGACTGGCTGACAGCGGGCACCCAGGAGAGAACAGAAGGGCCTCGCTCACACCAGACCCCCCGGGGCCGAACGCCGGCTACCGTGAGGAGGGTCGAGAGCAGAGGTCTGCTGAGCCATGTGACCACAGCTGGACCTGAACCGACAGCTCCAACAGCTTGAGGTTCGGGTCCAACAGAGCGACACAGAGCGACACTGTTTGTACTCTGTTATAACTCAGAAGGGTTAGCATCAAAATATACCTAAATTATTATTCAGTATTTATTATTATTATAATGTATATTATTGGATCATCATTATTGATGCATTCATGTGTTTATCTGTTTGTTTTAGCAAATATCATTTTGTAAAAATGAATAATAGTTCAATAAATGTAAAATCTGCGATCAATCATCTGCGTTACGAGCCGTTAAAAGTTCTTCTAATTGGTCTTCGTTCTTTCAGTCAGATTGTTGCTCAAACATTATGAACATATTTCCCTCAGTGACATGTTTACTGTCCTGTTTTACAGTTCATACGCCGTCATGCCAAACAGACCAGAGGGCGTCGGGCAGATTTATATTCATTAACAGTCGCCCAGAAAAGTTCTTTTTTTTAATGTTTTCAATTATTTCTGCATTAAAAAAGTGAAAACCACCCAAACTGGCTCAGCCTGTAGTCCACAACGATGGGATAATAAAAGCCTACAGGTCAATAAATAATAAACGCCTCTGTGCTGACAGTAAAATCATCATCAGAGGGTTTCATTTCTCAGTAATCAGGGAGTCCACCGTGTGAAAATCTGCTCATAAATCTCACAAATGTATTCGTGTTCTTGACAGATTTTTAAAATGACCTAAAATCTTATTTAAAGGACAAACTGATCAAACAGCTTATGTTACAGCTCACGCAGTCTGTTCATACAGTGCTGGAAAGTACTTTTACTACTCAAGTACTCATTTGAAGGTCAACATGAAACCGTGGATGTATGAAGAACTACAGCATTGGGGCGGGGGCTTATGAAGCGTTACCGACATTTCTTCATTCACTGGGACGTCTCATCGCTGTGTCCGTGACAGTCCTGGATGCTTCCCATCAAACCGTTTATCAGAGTTCTGCTGTTTGTCTGCGCCGTTATTATTGCAAATGCCCTGAATGCAAAGAAACAAATGAAACGCAGCGTGTCAGTTGTGGCCAAAATGTACGTTTTATATGAGTCTTACAAAATGAAAGTGCTCCCTTATGTATAAAAATCTATGTATCATACAAAACATCCTCTTAGAGCCAAACCCAACAGGAAGGAAGCCTTGTGTGGAAATGATCATGTGATTTATGTGAAAGTTAGAGTAAAATAGTCCATGAAGAAGGGTATGTTTTAGGGCGGGGCTACCTTGTGATTGACAGCTCAGTGAGTCCGTCCAGCTCAACGCACCAAACACAGATCAAAACTGTCAAACTAGGCAATGCTGATCAGATATGGATCCATATTCTGTTGTTGACTATTTCTCTCCTCAAATCTGTTCACAAACAGATTTTACTGTTTATCTGGAATACCAGATCCTGTGTGAGCAGGAGGGCCGCCATTGTTTCCAAACCAAGAGCAGCCAATGAGAGCAGCCAACTCGCAGTACGTGACCTCTGCTGGCTGCTAACCACCAACATGGAGACAACCATAAAGCCCAACTGGAGGTTCACAGCGTCACAGACTGATGGGGGACCACAGAGTCCCAGTTGTAATGCAGACTGGACCGTTTATGGATAAGAAATAAAACTTGTGTTTCTAACAACAAGTACAAACCCACAGTGAACACGTACCAGAGTGTTTTAATGTTTCTGTCCACATGTGCTATCTCCAGAGGCCGGCAGTCATCATGTAACACACCTGCGTGCTAACGAAACACAACAGCCTGCAGTGAGCTGCCATAGTCAATCACAAATGTAAGTACTCACCTCGGCTGCAGAAACAGGCGTCTTTATGACCTTTCATTGATCATTACGTATAAAATAATATGAAGACTTACTTGTGGGCGAGTAAATGAGTCGTAGCGGGGGGTGTTTGTCTGGGCGCTAAACGAGAATGAGCTCATTCTCACAATGTCGGCCTTGTCACTTGTCGCTGAGCTTTTTACTGACGCTGTGGGCTTCATCACACCCACACATTCAGACTATTACATCCTCATTAAGGAAAGTATCTATAAGCTTCAATGGTTCATCACAACTACAATGTTTTTAGAATGTGAAGCTCTGGTTTCCTCAACGACCTCCTTCCATGACGGAGACTAGTGAAGATCCACATTGTGATCTAGTACAGCAAATAAATCCACATTCAGCTCAGTTCTACTGTTGAATATGTGTGAATATATCAGCTGCTGTACAGACAAACAGAGTTTTATAAATACCACCATCAGTGCCTCCAGGATTCTGTGAATATTGTGAGATTGTTGAGGCCTAAAAGATCTGATTTCTTGGCAGCTTTTCTAAAATATTGAGATGCATGTTTTTACGTATAAGTCAGTGTGAGACCTTTCACATCTTCACAGCTCTGAACTATGACTCTATCTTTTAAATATACAACATTTACTCTTTGTAGATCTGGACATTTACAAGAGAGATATAAATACAACAAAAGCACACTAGAACCAGAGGAAAGGTCAGGGGTCAGCAGATGTGATTCGGATATTTCAGTCTGGATTTAGTGACGGACTCCAAACCTCTAAATGTTTGAAACCCTGAAAATAAAATCCAACCTTCTGCAGCAGCTCCAATAATAGAAACCTGTTTCTAACTCTGGATGTTTGACGTTTCAGACTCTCTGCTGCTCTGTGACAAACCGGAGAGAGGAATCCTGCGTCAGAGCGACACTCCTCCGACGGGAAAAGCCTGCAACCCTGCGAGTGGCGAGCTGAGAGTGTTTGGAGCTGTGAGGAGACAAAACCACGGCGGTGGCTGGGCTCAGATCAGTCTGACTGCGGTGATCCTCCACCATGACTCTCAGTCTGCTGTGTTATTATAGCATTATCCAATCAGCCGTGTCTGGCCTCGAGGGATTTACCCCCAGTTTTACACAGCTTGTTCAGCTCCCCCCACATCACAAGAGGTTGGCCTGAGAGACGAGCTAACGGCTCTAATGGGGACGCTCAGCGCGCTAATGAGGTGGCCGTGCAGGTTTACAGGAACCGGACTTTCCACTAATAAGTTAACGACACACACCACAATAATAAGACATTTCTGAAAAACTAAATACACGTGGTCAACATATTGTTGACCATGTTGATCTGTAGAAACCTCCAACAACTTAAGGCAAAAACTTTCTACAAATTGTCTACCTGCCCCGAATAAAAGACTGTGTTACATCTACGGCCTCACTGATTACTGTATAAAGACCAACTTTATAGCTACATTAGCTAGTTAGCTCAACTTTATAGCTACATTAGCTAGCTAGCTCAACTTTCTAACTGTATTCAGTGATTTTGGTGAAGCTGGATCAGATTTTATGGAGAAAATATTTCCTGGTTTTCCCTCTGGCGTCCTCTGGCTGCTCAGCTTCAACTCTGTGATTTACAGAGTTTCCTGGTGGACAGATAGCTTTAGCTAAAGTAGTTAACCGATAATTAGCTGCTGCTAACTTTATCTGTCGTTAGCAGGTGACAGAACCAGGCTCAGCAGCCGGACCGGGATTGAACAGGTTGTGTTCAGTCAGGTGTGGCCTTCATGTCGACTTTAACAGCAATTTAAGGAATTCATCACAAATTTGAACCCACTCATTTCTAATAGGAGTCAAAAGTTTCCCATCAGGCTCTGCAGTATCTCGTCTTCATGCTGGCGTCGTCGTTTTGTTAAGCTGATGCTGCGTTCAGATCCAACACATGGAAAGTGCTGTGGACGCTGCCTCCTCCACACACACTTAAATCAACATACGTCTGCTGCTCTGTTATTAGCTGCAGTATTTTATAGAGCTATTTATAGCAGCCTGAGCTGTCTGATTTGCTTCGTGTGGCGGAAAGTCAACTTGGAAACTGAAGCTAAGTGAAGCCAGTTCAATTGAAGCCAGGCAGACGTCTCCGCTCTCGTACAGTTTATTGGACTCATCTCACATCCTGACACCCGCCGTCACAACTGGACTCATGAATATTAATCTCTCAGTCACCTCCCCGCGTCCTCCTTTCTAATGGGAGGAATCAGATCGTGCATGGCGCCGTCCTCTGCAGCAGTTTGCCTGGCGAGTCCCTTGCTGCAGTGGAAGAAATGCATCTGGAATTACAGATTCGTAGGCGAGCTTAATCTCCGAGGACACCTTTGCACATGGAAACTGCTGTAAACCCGCCACAAGAAAAACAGCTCATCGCACATTCACAGTATATACTGCAGCAGCTTTCACAAGAATTAAAGATGAGTTGACAAAAGTTTCACAGCACATTTTTCTGCCGACTTCTGATCTTATATATTTTTTTTATATATTAAAGTTAAATATTAACCTTTTTTTATCTTACTAAACTTCTGTATGTGAGAATTAAGAAATGTTGTTGATCCATTAAGATCCAAATGTGAAGCCATGGCAGTAAGAGCCGGGTCCACGGTGAGCTACCAGGGATCATTATATTGTTAAATTGAAAATATTCACCTTTGTACAGGAATCAGTGTTTGTGTTTGAGTTCAGAGTGAAGGAGAGACAGTGAGCTCCTGGAGGAAGAAACAGGAAGCTTTACACAGTGATGATGTCGTTATTTCAGCATCTTTCTGCTCCCCGAGTCCGACTGTGTCAGGAGGTACAGCGGATCGTCCACTGATCAGGAGGTTGGAGGCTCGATGACCCGGCTGCTTCCTGTGTCACAGTGTGAATGAGACTGTAAAAGAGCTTTAAGTGGTCAGAAGTACAGTTTATCTACTGACTAACTGTGAGTTGAATGAGAGAAAAAGTGTGTTGGATTGTGGTAAATTAAATTTATTTCGCAGCTGTTCAAAGGAAGGAAATATTTTATCCTCATGCTGCCAAATACCAAACCAGTCCCAGGTTGTATTTTATACATAAAATGTTTAATGTTATTGATATTTTGGGTTTGTGAACAGGATTTTTTATTGGGACTAAAAACACACTGAAAGCATTTGTTTTTTGGTTTGTGTCTGATTTCCATATAAAGACCCCACAGAGTGCAGCAGCAGGGGAACCATCACTGTAACGGGATCAATAAAGGCTCTCTGAATGTCGGTGGGCTATGAAGGACGTCATTTGATACGTTCTCTAACTTCTGCAGGATGAAGAACTTGTGTTGTTCATTTCAACAGCGAGTATATTCTGCATGAAATGGAGCTGAATCAGATTATTCTTTCAAAGTGGAACCATATTGTGGAAGATGTGAGGGCTGACAGGGGATCAGTTATATATATGCTCAGTGACTCACAGCTCACCACCACTTCTGTGCACAAACATCTTTTTATTGTCAAGGAGATCAAAATTCTTCGCCTTCAAAAGATTTAGAAGAAGTTTTATGTAACATCAGGGATTACAGGAAGAAGAATCTCTGCGACTTTAGTTTGTGCCTCCAGGACCAAAAATACCAAACGTCTTTTTTAGGGATTTAATTGTCCAGAAATGTTGTGTTTAAGGACAAATCTAAAGTCTTCAGACCACTAACCTTAGTCCAATCTGACATCTGGGGGGTTTCTTTTTATTTAAACCAACAGTGGGCAGTTTCTGCCACTAGGGGCTCTCTCACATCCAATAATAAGAAAACAATAAGTGTGATGAGGTAGTGAAGCAGCGTGGGATCATGGGAGTCTTCACCACCATTGGCGTCATTGCAGTCAGCTTCTCCCGGTTAGGATTCCTTCAGTGTT
>NW_023339652.1:280751-281827 GCF_004916995.1 Morone saxatilis | reverse complement strand
TACACTGTTTATTGATTACAGATTGAATCTATAGTCGGGATTCATATATCAGTCTCTTGTCTTTCATTTGGTTTGTTTGTGGTTGAACTCGTGTGTGGCCTCACCTTTTTAATAAAACTTTGATCTTGCTCAGTTTATTTGCTGTGAGCATCCACACGTTCAATGAATGAATCCGTCTGTGAGTTAATGAATTTATCTGGATGGACTTCAAACAGATTCATTAGAAGAAGACAGTTGTATGTGACAATAAACTGCACTCTTGCACATGTGGAAACATTTTACAGCCGTGTTTTCATCTCACAGCAACTTCATAAAGCCTCTGAATGAAAACCATACTGAGCTCACGGAGGCAAAGCTAAACGTATCTCTAATGATAATGCGTTATCTTGTTAAGAGATGTTTCTATCTTTAGCTTCGTCTTTGATATTAACGGCGTCAGACATCAGCCGGACATTTAATTAGGAGCAGTAATTTAATTTGGGTTCACTGATGACTAATGTTTTCCAAGACAAAAAATAATATTTTCTTGGTAAAGCGGTTACGGCGTCCATTATTACATAAGAGAATAATGAATAATTAACTCTTCAGAGTATTAGGAATATTTTCTGATTAAAGTCAAAGGTTGTTGTAGATAAAATGGTAGATTGGAAAGATCAGAGTGTTTGATTTCTCATTAAATTTACTGAAACAGAAATAAATCATATAAATACGTCCGTGTAACATTCAGAGAGCCAACAGTGACAAACACTGAACGCTATAAAGTAACTGACAATCATAGTTAGAATAATTAGCTTTCTATTGCTACATCATTAATTGTTAGCTAACATCAACACCGTTTGTCAGAATACATCAGTTACATTGTTTTTAGATAAGTAGTATTTTATTAGAGATAACGTTAGCGATCAAGCAAAAGTAAGGGTTAGGGTTACCACTACAATAGCTACCTAGTTAGCATGCAAGCTAACGATATCCAGCTAACAGCACAATCTTAGCAGTAATGTTAGCTTTGACTTTGGACTCTGTGTTGGACTCTGTGTTGTGGACTCTGTGTTGGACTCTGTGTTGGACTCTGTGTT
>NW_023339652.1:276888-280662 GCF_004916995.1 Morone saxatilis | reverse complement strand
TAGGGAAGCGGAGAGAGAAGGCATGTGACATCTGGACGCTTCAAATAGTTTTGATTGAATTGATAAATATTGATATCTGTTTAGTTTGAACTGATATATATGTACTTGGTTTGTCTCAGGTGACGTCTGGAGCTTCTTCAGGAGCATTAAAGTCAGTAAATACTGCCACAGACAGGCAGTGCTGGCAGACAGGCAGCGTCTGGCTTCCACTCACTCATGAAGGAGTGTTTGACCTGCCGTTCACAACACCAAAACCACGACCCTCTGCTAAACATAGAGAACCTCAGACCAGATGGCACGAGTGGAAAGTGGAGCGCTTTGCTTTCGTGTTGGAGATTAGCAGCAATGCTACGCAAGCAGGGGAAGGCGTGACGAACCACTACTACCATGTTCTGGAGAGTTTCCTCCCTCCCCCAGTCTGCAGCAGGGGGTCTTTAGTTAATACAGTACAATTACACTGAGACAAAACAGAGACGACACCAACAGAGATTGTTTTCATAATCGGCTTTTAAATTATCACATTAATCTAAGTAAAGTTTAGGTAGGTTAGAAATAACATGTTCAGGTTGAATTTAACACAAGGCTTTATTGCTTTACTGCCTCAGTGACGTCCGGGCCAGTAAAACACACTGAGAGGAGGATCAATCTGTTACAAAGTGAGAGTACAGCAACCACAGGAACCACAACTGCTGAACAACAGCAGCTCCACCAACCTGGGCCCTGACAGCGCCTTCATGTGTGACTGAAGTTGTGGTGTGTTTGTGGGGGGAGGAAAGGACGGGGAAGAGGGGATGTGGGAGGGAGGAACAGATAGAGTGAGTAAGTTCATCCATCTCATTATGATCCATGGCTGCTGATGACCAGCGGGTGATGTCAGCAGGAGGGCTCGAGCAGGTTTATAAAGCTTTATGAACCTCCACAGTGGAGCAAAGAGAGTCTCCAGGAAACCAGAGGAGCTTCTTCCCTCCAGAGGAAACTCATCGTATCACAGCAGGAAGTGCTGGTTATTATTTACATCCTCTGCACTGGATCCTTGATATTGGGACTCTGAGGGACTCTGACAGGTAAAGTCTTGTTTCATTGTTCACTTTATGTGTGTGAATATAAACTGAGGACGAACACAATTAACACTAAAACTACTGTCCAAGATTTTAATTGTTGTGTTAATATAAAAAAGGAATACACAAAAGTTAAATGCTAAAAGTCTGGCAAATAGTATTTTACTGTTTGGCCTCACATTACAATTACAACTATTTTCAATTTCTATGTTAAGTTAAATGTTGTTGACAATATACAGTAAACACTTTAAAAGTTGCATTATCAACCACATAAGATAGATACTTTATTTATCCCGAGGGAATTTAAATATGCATAATAAACTGAAATACTGTATAATCTGTATAAACTAGGAGTCCCAAAAATCTGCACTTTCCACATTAATTAAAAAAATATTTTAAAATAAAAGATCTATAATATGTTATTTTTTTATTTTAAACATTTTAAAGATCTTGAGAGAGATATTCAGTCAAGCAGTAACATTTACTTACAAGGTACGGAAGAGAATGAGTGCTGAGATATTAGTTTCTGCTTTTTGATCATGTGGTTACCTGTGTAAATAGTCTTTGTCATGAATGGAGCAGATGCCACACACGATTTGCAAAATCTAAACATTTTGATCTTATTTTATTTTATTTATTGGAAAATTCATTTTCAACTGTTCTCAGAATATAGTTTAGTCTGAGTAAATCAACAAATCTGAACATGTTAGTTTCCTGTGATAACTCATTTACCTGCAGATAAAACCAAATGAATATCATCAGAACAATTTTAAAGATTATTAATCACAAAGATTTTCTACACATGGAGGCTTTAAAATGAGCATCTGCTGTTAGCAGGGAAGCTACAACATTAGCAACTATATAAACTATTGTTGTCATTAAACAAACACATAAAATAAAATAAAGTTATAATAAATATTTATATATATATATATATATATATATATATATAGTGTCTGGTTTCACCTTCACTGACTGATAACAGACACACTTATGAATGCTAATAAAACACATGAAGACTGTTTAGTACAAACTATTCCGAACCACTTTCTCTGCTGGCAGCGCAGCTTTAACCATAATCACATCTAATTGAGTGCAGGGACTGACGCCTTGGTGGGATCCAAGAGTGACACACCAGCAGATTATGTACACACATCTGGTGACATCTGCAAAAGTCACCCAGAGACATTCAGAGACGTTCAGAGACATTTTGAGACATTTAATGACGTTCAGAGACAGTCAGAGACGTTCAGAGACAGTCAGAGACGTTCAGAGACATTCAGAGATGTTCAGAGACAGTCAGAGACGTTCAGAGAAAGTCAGAGACATTCAGAGACGTTCAGAGACAGACTGCAGGCACCTTTCCTCTGAGTACCGCCGGGTGTTCGCTGCTGGAGCTTCACGCTGAGAGGGAGATGACTTTAGCTTAATGCTCTTTATTTATTATGGTTTATTAATAACTGACCGGCTCCTTCTGATCGGATTAACAATGAAAAAATTTACTGTAACTACAATGGGATTTCATCTCTTTTCTACACATTATTTTATTCTCAATACAACTTCATTCTCAGGTCAGATTATTAAACTGTCAAACATTATATGTTACAACTTTCTGAACCCTTGCTGCCAGCGACTGATATCAATAGGAATATTACTGTGTTTAAAACCAAAGAATGGATCCAAATGCATTTAAAACTAGTTTTTTAAATCAAAGCTGGTTTTCTATAATGTGCGATGGTCACAGGGTCAGCTGGGAAGCAGAAATATGTCTGCAGAGACTGTGGAGGAAGACTGTGGTTGCACAGCGGTGTAGGAGCATGTGTTCCTGCGGTATAATGCGAGTGAGAGTGAAACAGGAAGGAGGGAGAAGGTGCTAAGAGTTTCTGTCCATCCCCAAAAACAAACAAAAACCATAAAAACGTACATTCCTTCAAAATGTGTCGCCGAAGAGGAGGAGGGTCAAAGGTCAGCCAGCGGTTAATATGAGAGAGAGGAAGGCCACCCCTGAGAGGAATCTCATGGTCTCTTCATCATCCCTCAATCATCCTCATCCATCACCCTGCTCCCCCCCACACACACACTCGTCCGGCCTCCCTTCCTCCCCCAGAGAACAGCTGCTCTATAAACTGCTGTCACATCACATTCAATGAGAACAACAGACCATTAAAGTAGAAAATATAGAACTTTAATCAGTAAAACAACTTAATTTAGTTTCTATCAAACCAAAGTAAAGTGATTAAAGCATAAAACTAACATATATTTACGAGTGACTCGACCTACCAGTAATTCTGGACCGGGATCGAACATCGGCTGCTAAACTTGGTTGTGTCGCCCGCTAACGACAGATACAGTTACCAGCAGCTAATTAGCGGTTAGCTATTTTAGCTAAAGCTATCTGTCCATCAGAAAACTCTGTAAATCTCAGAGTTGAAGCTGAGCAGCCAGAGGATGTCAGGGAGAACCAGGAAATATTTTCTCCATAAAATCTGATCCAGTTTCACCAAAATCACTGAATACAGTTAATGCTAACTAGCTAATGTAGCTCTACAGTAGGTCTTTGTACTCAGTGAGGTCATAGATTGTCTGTAACGACCCTCAGAAACACTCCGGCGGCGTCAGAAGAGAGAAAGCGTTTGATTGGACGCAGCATTAGTATACGCCCCCGAGTGCAGGATGAGTGATCAAATACTTATATTGATTATCAGGAAACTCTAAA
>NW_023339652.1:267935-276863 GCF_004916995.1 Morone saxatilis | reverse complement strand
GTAGAGAGATACAGAAGAACTACACATACTTTATTATTGGGTATTATTTTTTAACTGTTAGTAATTATTTGCACGGATAGCAACAAGAGTTTAAACACAGGGGACTTTTGTATATCATTGGCGAAACCGGTTATAACAGACACACAACTTTAATTAACCGTTTTGTCCACTGTCGGTACAAACACACAACTGTTCAGTTAGTTCCCTTACGAAGTTCACATAACACACCCGGTCCTGGGAACAGGAATTTTTCATATGATCAGTTTAATTAATATTATTGACACTTGTAACAGTTAAACGACAACATGTCTTGAACTATAATCACTTAATGTACATTGAAATCAGTACAACTTTATTGCTTTCTACTTGTACATAAACAGCACAATTTTATTATTACGCTGGTGTAAAGCAAAGGTTACTTGCTACAAGACATGGTTATATGATTAACCTCGAACCTCCGGTGTGGCATCAATTAACACTACTAAACTTAATTGTCACCATACAGTTAGCCATAGTACATTAATGCATTCACAACATTTATTCTAGTCTACTAGGCTTACACCGTACCGTAATTATACAACACATATTCTTATTTGCTGTGCCTAGTTTACAAACCGCAACTTTATTGTCACCGTATCAAACACCAGAAGGTAACAACTATTATAAGCTATTTATACGACTGCTAGCATATTGATTATTATCGAACAACTCACACACTTTTTCTGTCATTGTAATCCACCTAGTAACACTGGAATCATGTTGCCTCTCACCACAACCTTTATTAACACTGTTCACAAACTAACACAACTTTATATGTATAGCACGGTTGCGCTTAAGCTGAACAACACCAATTTACTTGTGAATGTACTCCACTTAATCTTTCGCAACATAACAAAAATGTAACATTATCACGTAAACTGAAGAATCACTCAACTTATTATTATGCAGACTGCCACCATATTGGCGATCACACATACAGAGAGTAATCGAAAACTCCAGTATTTTTGGACACATACACATATAACCATACTTTATATATTATTCACCGTCAAAAAACACTCACTACTAGTGTATATTTACTCTAACCTGTACAGCCGACACACATACATTTTAATTTCACCGTACAAGTGACATTTACTATGCCATCATTACTTTATTGATCACCTTTGTTGATATCATCTGTAACATCTTGCAATGTCAGCTTATTATTCATCCTGAATCTAGCAACATAACTCCACTGCAGACTTTATCTTTAACCTCCACTGTACAAACAACTTTATTATTACCGTACCAAAACATTTGAGAATCTTTTGTAATTTATTAACTTAGTACATCAGTTATTTTAACAACAAACTATTATTCGAGAGTGCATCTTAGGTACATTATGTAATTCTTAATGTGCTAGTCAGACACAACTTTACTCTTAATACACCTGTAGATTCAACAAAGTCATATTTTTATTATACACTAGTGAACACCGCCAAAACAAACTCTTTATTTACCATGCACACGTAACAAACACCAATCTGGTACCTTATCACTGTACACCAAACATCATACTCTTATTATCACTGTACACACCTTGACACAACTTTTTATTATCACTGTACAGCATCTAACACACTTTATTTATCACCGTACAAACACACGAGGACCTTTAGGTATGGTCACACTTAGAGTAAGCTAAACATAGACAACTTCTTATTATTCAGTAGTATTACACATAACACAACTTAAGTTCATTTTACATCTGACTGCTACAGATTAACACTATAATCGTTTTACTTTAGGGTTTTCACCATTGTACTCACTTGGAACACACTTCGCTAACTTTACAATTAACTCAACTTCTGCATGAGCCATTTTAAAACACATCAACGTTCTTATTCAGTCATCTACTGTTGAGCAGAATACAAAGACTTTCCATTTATTGCTGACCTTGTGCAGTACATGTGGATAGATCACTACTAACCTTCATCTAATTATCAGGAATACCGACTACAAACTACAAGAATCCTGTTACCTTGGTCCACTCTCAGCTTTGGATCGATACAAAGACAATCAAACTTTTATTGTTCACCAGTAATATCTAGTACAAAACATCCAACGTGTTTATTGGGTTTATCTCTCAGGGACCCCTTTTAGATATAAACAACTTTATTATTCTCGACCTTGTTTCGCTATACAAATCATGATCTTTTCTATTATTCTCCTACTTTGTACTATTTTATTAACTACAACTTTCACTTCTATTTCGGACTGTTATCATATTTTTATCAGCAACTTATGGTATTATACATTGCCACCTCCGTACAAACACACAACTTTATTATCAGCCGTACAAACACACAACTTTATTATCACCATACAACACAACTTTATCATCCGTACAAACACACAACTTTATTATCCACCGTACAAACACAACTTTATTATCACCGTACAAACACACAACTTTATTGTCACCGTACAAACACACAACTTTATTGTCACAGTACAGAAACACGAACTTTAATTATCAAAGTACAAACACACAACTTCATTATCACTGTACAGACACACAACTTTATTAACACTGTAAAAACACAATGTTATTGTCACTGTACAAACACAACTTTAATTATCACTGTACAAACACAATTTATTAACACGTACAAACACACAACTTTATTATCACCATACAACACAACTTTATCATACCGTACAAACACGCAACTTTAATTATCACCGTACAAAACACAACTTTATTATCACCGTACAACACGCCAACTTTATTATCACCGCACAAAACACAGCAACTTTATTATCACTGTACAAACAACTTTATTATCCACCGTAAAAACATAACTTTATTTCACCCGTACAAACACAAGTTCATTATCAGCTGTATACAAACACAACTTTTATCAGTGATTTGGTGAAACTGGATATATTTTATGGACAGATTATCTCCACAGCACTATGTGGACAGGAAATACGGCAGATATTGAGGAAGCTCTCCGATTCTGGGTTCATGTGGACTTTAAGGTGTTGGGGAGGAAGGGAGGGAGCAGGATTTTGAAGGTTTACTTCAACTTTAAAGGAGTGTGGTGAGATCAGACCTCAGTGAGGAACACATTAAACAATTTATTTCCGGAGCAGATAGATTTTAATAGCAGACTGGTTGAGGTGAACCTGGTTCTGGAATTGTAATAAAGTGAATTTGAGCAGATCAGGTCTCTGAAGGTCAAAGGAGACGATCAGAGGTCGACCTCCCCGTCCTGTCCACTCATTATATATAACTTCATTCAGCCTGTTTGACCAGAGGCGCTCCAGAATTATAGCAGAGCTATGCGTGTCTGTCCTGTTCAGTCCACTGAAGACCAGAACGCCATCCTGAATAACAGATCCCGAGGCCAGACCCGGTCCCGGTCCCTGAACCAGTACAAAAAGAGCCGTCTGTTGCCTGGGTGTCCCCTCTGTTCAGAGACCTGCCGGGGGGTCTCGACGTAGTACTCGCCCCATTAGCATATGGCTTGGATTTGGGGGTTTTTGAATCTGTAAACAGAGTTTGAACAGGACGGCGGCGATAAAGCGTCCACTGTAGAGAAGCGTAGGAACAATTGTGCGGCAGCGTGACAGGAATTTATGCCACGCCCTTCTCCAAAAGACTCTCTCACGTCCGGGAGGTCCCATCATATTTATAGACTGAACACAGAGACTGTATGAACCCAGGAGTCTCCATTCCTGAACGGGTGAGGATCGACATCCAGAGCTTCAGACAAGCTCAGACCGAGCTCGGCTTGGTTCACTCCCATCCTCACTCTATCAAACATTAACCACAACTGAAGAAATCCTCGAATCTGATGATCAGGACGTTGTCTGATCAGTTTTTACTGATTCCAACTTTTGTAAACCCTCAAACGTATTTAATATTAGTATATTTTAATTAATATTTAATATTAATGAAGCAGGAGATTAAAGTCAAAGTGTTTTAATCAATCCAAGTCCTGTTTCCAGGTGTCTTCAAGGGTGTCTTAAAGGTATTTTCACACTGAAACATTTCTGATTGTTTTATATTTGTTCTGAATATACTTTCCACTGTACATTGTTTACATGCCAGGAAAGAGTCTAAAATATTAATACATGTTCATATCTGAGTGCACTAATCTGAGCAGCCTGGATGAGACGGTATTAAGAGACACAAGAGGAACCAGATTCACAGGTTTAATGCTTCCTGTCAAATACAAACTGACCGACATTGTAAACCTGCAACAAGAGAACAGATGTTAGTCAGCGGTCCTATCAGTGAGCTGCGTGGAGGCCTCGGGCCGGGCCGGGTGGCAGACCCGGGACCACTGATGGGGGGAGAGCGCTAACAGTACGTGCCTTTGTGAGGAGAATTGTTTTTAAAAGCAGAGGCAGGAGAGGCGGGGGGTGCGGTCTAAAGATTAAAAGCGGACATTTGTTTTGTGTATGTCGAACTCTGCCAAGACGCTGCAATTTTCTATGAATCTAAAACAGCTTTCCTGGCTCGGACCCCACACGCTGCCCGCTGCCAGGAAAATACTTTTTTTCTTGTACCTGTTTACACGCAGGTAGAGTAGCTTTCACATGAGAGCTTTCTTTCCAGACGAGTGCTGCACAAGGTGGGCGTCGGAGGGGGGGACAGGTAGTCTGATCTCTGACACTCCTCCTTTTGTTCTGTACAATCCTTCCTGGACCTTGTGTTCCTGAACAGACTCCAACCAGAGCAGCTCATAAACTGGAAGGAACTTGACTAATTTGCAGACAAACTGGGGGAAAACTACACCCATGATTCTCCCTGGCACCGGTCATTCAGCATCAGTGTATTTATGCACCAAACGATGAGCTGGAAGGAACAATGGATTCTGTTTATGATCCCTAATGAATGAAAAAAGGTTGGTTGCATCATCACATCCAGACTGTGTTGGCACTGGGCGTATGCAGCGAATAATGTGTTCATTGTGTGCGTTTCGTGTTCGTACAGTGACCTTTACAGTGGAGCTGCTATTTCTGGGTAAAAATCAAGGATGCATCAATAGACTGAGATCATTGAGTAAATTGGAAACACAGTGAGACTTCACTCAGCAGCTGACTGTTACATACAGTAGGGAAGCCCTGGTTAATATCTATAGAACAACTTCACTGCATTCAGAAGGACCACGCCCACTTTTACCTGAAACCAGCTGGAGAACTGGAACGGATTCCTAAAAGCTGCTGAGCCACGCTGCACTAACATTACTCTAACCGCTCTGATTGACCCAGACGCTGTTAAAGCTTCAGTCAACAGATTTGTGGCTTTAGAACCGGTGGTGGTACCTTTAGATCCATCCAGGAGTCCTCGTACCAATGGAGACGCAGCCAGTACATACACTATGTATAAATATATAAATATATATAACATATCTTCTCTCAACTCTGGGAACTTCAGACATAATCAGTTAGCTATTGTTTAAGCTAAGAAAGTCTTTGTGTGCTTTAAACTGGATAAAGTGTAATTAACATTAATCACAGTCTGTTGTTTCAGGACTCATAAATCTACAAACGTGACATGTTGATGCCACATTTTCCCCACAAATGATTTCCACACAGATCAGTTCGGGGTCCTGGCTGACAGATAAGACCCTCTGAGTGCGAGTGGGGCTGGATTTCTCTCAGAGATCTGGTTTTAATTGTCGGAGGCGACAGCTGGAACACATTGCTGATATTTCAACACGTGTCAGTCAGAGCGGCGAGGGGAATGGCGCTGCTGCCCGCAGTGTTTGTCTGACTTACTGTTGTTTGCTCTTTAGGACGGACGCTCCCATGTGTGGAGGTTAACTCAGGAAACTCATTGTGTGGATTTATTATCTGATTACTTCTCTAACTATTCTGATGCCATGTTTTTTCTAACAAAACAGGATTCACTGATGAAAACTGACAAAGTCTGTGTGCTGCTTTCTGCTACTGCCCGTTTCTTTATATACGACCAGTGGGAGGTGTTCTTTAAATCAATAATCAGTGTATAAACTCTAGAGCTATGTGGTTGATGTTTGTAGATTTAATGATGCTTCCTGTGCAGGTTAATTAACTTCAGAAGAGTTGAACTGTGTTTGGAGGTTAATGGATGCAGCCGGAGAGTTTACAGGATTAGTTCTTAATCTGAACATAATCACATTAGATCACATTAGATTCCTGTAATCAATGATCTGTGTGGGAGAGCATGAGATCAGCAGCAGATGGAAATTAAAGCTGATAACCGTTCGTTAGCACAAAGAGCTTACGACAGCTTTACAGAGCAGCTAATGTGCATCATGAACGCTTCACATGGTCTGATGTTCACATGGTGGAGTAATAATCTGAATGTCAGAGGCTGCAGAGGACGTCACAGATTGAGGTAAATCACATCTATAGAACTATTAATTATTAACTTTATTTATGAACTATCAACTTTATTAATTAACTATTGACTTTATTAATTGACTTTATTTATCCCAGATGGGGAAATGTTTTTTTCAGTTAGGGGTTTGGTCGGTGCAGTTAGGGGTTTGGTCAGGGCACTTAGGGTTTCGGTCGGAGCAGTTAGGGGTTCAGTTGGAGCAGTTAGGAGTTCAGTTGCTCAGAGGCACCTCAGCAGTGTCTAGGAGGTGGAACTGGTCCCTGTTGGACTTAAAGCTAAGTCCCTACAAGATGAACAACTGCTGCCCAACGTATACATAATGTTCTTCTCTTGAACCGGTTCTGTTGAAGGTTCAGTTCATAGTGGAACCATTGTAATCAAGGATGACCAACAGGGGGCGCTGCACAAACAAACGTGGACAATATGGACACTGCCCACTTTGGTTCCCAAGAACAACCTAATATTTTTTGGTTCCTTTTCGGGTTCAGAAGCAGTTTATTTTTGGTTGAAGTGCTTTGAGGATTGTGAACGTACGTAAAGACGTTAGAAACTTTCAGTGTGAACACTTTCTGGTGTTTATATATAAATCTGGTTTGGTTGAGTGGCCTACAGTCTCTGTGTGGAGGTGGTTTATTGTCCTGTTTTCATGCTGCAGGTCCACACACGTCTCAACTTTTCGGGGTCAACCTGCCAGACCTCATCACCTCCGATCAGATCTTTTGTCCAGAGGCCGAGCGTTATACCTGAGACAGACCACCTGACTGCAGTGGGCGTATAAAGGCCGTCGATGGCCCAGAGCCAAAGCAGCTGTCACTGCGCGTCACACAGCTTCACACAGGGAATCCCTCCGAGTCATAAAATCTGAGAGGAACCACACAGCAGATCATTTTGTTATTTATACACTCACATTTAACTCATAAATAAGGATCATTCATTTAGCATTGTCCTACATTATATTTAGTAAATCAGGAAGGTCTGATGAGTCAACCCAGACAACCTCAGCTAAATAAAACAATGAAAAATACTATTGAAACTGAGTCACAAATAAAAACAAAGATTGGACCTGATTTTTTTTTAAGACTTATGAACATAATCAAAATATAAATGTTTTTTGTTGTTTTTGAGAACTGTACAACTCACCCCTTTGAATTAACATTAACGATTAAAGTTATCTATAATTAAGGGCGTGGCCGCTCTGGGTGACAGGTGCTGTTGATTTAATTTTGCGTGTCTATGGAGGCATCGAAAGACGTATCAAATATTGTTTATTTATATTGTACCAAAGTTTATAATTCTAGAGATAACTTCTGTTATGAACGCCGGAGGGCCCTAACCACACAGTCTTCACATAGGAACATTTTTCCAGCCTCTGGCTCGCCCCACACGTGTCGGCGGCGGAGCTGGAAATAAATGAAAAGAACAAATTAACGGAAAAAAGGATGGTCTGCGGAGTTTCCACTTTCAGCTGTCCTGAGATTTAAAAAGTGCTCATAATACAAACCTCACATTCTGTTGCTGGAGCGGCATCGATCGGCCGTCCGTAGTGCTGGCACCGGAGAGCAGAGCAGGAACAGACCGAAGAGCCACTGCTGCAGACTCTCCTGGAGCAGAAACATCCTTCTGTAAAGAAACAAAGAGCGGAGATGCATCATCCACCTCTAAAACTTTCTCTCCTTGGTAACCTCACACCCTGCAGACGGGACGCAGCAGAAACGCCGACCCCAACAGAGCTGCGAATCAAACAAACAAAAGGAGGACTAACAGGAAACTTACTCTCCACAGCAATCGCCTCCAACCAAGGAAAACACCAAAGCTACGAAAGTTATTCACTGATGTTCTCTTTTTTAAAGTCTTAATGTTTCAGCTGACAAAACACTCAGGAGGACACAATCCAGTGAAGACACCTCAAGGGAACAAAGCCAGAAGACACCAATCTTCAGTTTTTAGTTCCTCAGTTTAAAACTCCTTAAAGTCCAGATCAGCTCCAGCAAGTCGTCCAGGTGTCCTGCAGTCAAAGGGTGAGAGTGCATGGCCAGCTCGGCGCCGGACGGAGGCTGCGCTGCTGCCAGGTCTCTGTGCTTGCTGCAGGTCTCTGTGTGCGCCAGTCTCTGGTGCCTTGCAGTCTTTTGCGCATGCTGCCTGAGGGACGCAGAGGCGAAGGAAGGGGAGCGACTTATGAACAAAGAAGGGAAGGCCTCCAGGATGGTCCAGCCCACCAGCAGTCAAGACAGTAACAGGCAGGAAGGTGGCACTCGAGCATCACACAGCGAGGGAGCTGAGTACGGACGGTCCGTTGTTGCCAAACAATACTATATGTATCACTGATCCCAGTCTGCTGTGAATAATTCACTGAAGCTGCAGAAAGTTTATTCATGCACTTAGAAGGGATGAAACAACAACAACAACAAAGAAAAAAACAAAACTAAAGCAAAAAACAAATTGTCGAGTCCACAGCAGAAGAAATTATGAGAGGTGATTAGCACCAAAATTACTGGTACGTTGTCACACCAATTCAATTTCATTCAATTTTATTTGTTATAGCCCAA
>NW_023339652.1:260272-267835 GCF_004916995.1 Morone saxatilis | reverse complement strand
ATCATGAAAAAGACGACGACGATGACAGTATAGCTGATTTTTATGGAGATCCTCATCCTGGTCCAATGTGGCAATTAGAGGGAGAGTTTGGTTTGACACTGGCAGTAGTGAGGGGCGGATCTAGAGAAATATTCATGTGGCATCTAGAGGGTGGCATGGACACTTAATCATAAACGATCACATATATCAGTATTTGTTTGGAAAAGGCCCTAAATGGACATATATGAACTCAAAAATATCATTGTGGCAGATTTGTAAAGTTGTAGAAATATCTAAAGGTGGCAAACCTCAATTTTTCATTTTTCCAACGTCCACTTCTTTTTTTTGCTATCACCGAGTGTAAAATGTGGTCAGTGCTCTTTGTCTGTTCAGTTTCATTTAGTTAAGTTAGCATAGCCTGAGTTGGGCCCAGAATTTATACTGTTTTTTGTAAATTGCAAATTTTTTGGGTAACCTACTCATGCCTGACAGTGCGGTCCTTCACACCCTGTTAAAAGTACTGGTATTGTTTCCTCTATGTTGACATACTTTAACTGTAATTCAGATATCTCAAGGTTGACACTTAGCATTCACATCTCTGAAATTTTTAAATCTAGAATGCCCTGTGTCACTAATGCATTCTTATTGTAAAGGTTTTTTACATCTCTCAATACTTTTGAATACTTTCTCAACAATCAATATATTTCAGTTTTGCAAAAACATTTTTACAGTGCAGTCACCCAGCTTCTGTACTTGGGAAAAGTTGTCGGTGATTCAACTGTCACTCATGGGCGGCCAAAAGCCCGGTGAAAGGCTCTGTGCCGGCTGAGTGGTGAGCATTTCTGAGGCCCAGGCGGGTGGGGAAGAAAGGCCTTTGTTCAGGGCTTCCCACTCCACCGGCCTGCCTTTGGGCTCTCTGGAAATGGGGCCACAGTAAACAAACAATACGTCCTGATGAATGGATAATGATGCACATGTTTACTGAGTGAGATTTCTGCAGCACATTCTCTGTTCACTCAGCAAAAAACATTTGAAAAAATGAGGCGCACAAATAAAGGCCGGACCTTTATTTGTGTTACATCAAAGAAAAAAAATTGTTAGTCTCAATTATCAGCAGCCTCGGTTTAGTGAAAGTTTAACTCGAAGTTGATCCTTCGGTCGGTCCACATTAGTTATGTAAGTCTCTGACTGTCTGAGCTGAAACCACTACAGCCATTACTGCTTCATATTTCATTTTTCAAACAGCATATTAAGCATATATTTCACTGAACAGCATTTCTTTTAAATCATGCATCTTAGAGGCTCTTCCGGCCTCCCTGTGTACTCAATCCCACTTTACTGTCACAAAATACATTCCCGTTGGGAATAAAGGTGTTTCCCAGTTTATCAGGAGGGATTAAAACATCAGGCGGACAACATCAACAGATTGGAGGGGACTGCAGAACATCTCTTTTGTCCCGGTCAGACTGGGGAACTAGGCCGTATTGTTCTGTGTGCAGCACATTGGGAGGCTTGGGGTCTTTGGCGCACCGGAAGAGAGCCTGGGAACAATAGGCCGCACACAAATCCCTCTCCTCACCTCACAAGGGCCTCTGCCTTCCATTCCCATGCCGGAGAAGCACCAGGCTCAGGGGGCAGCCCATCAAAGTCACTTGACTCAGGAGAGCTCCTCTTACAGAGGTAGGGGGCAATATCCTCTCTGGGGCCATTAAACACAAGCACCACAGAGGGTACTTGTTCCAGGTCTGAAGGACTCCGTCTGCTCGTTAAATTCTGGCTACCTCATGATTCTTCTCGAGTAATCATCTCAGACATTTTCGTAGAGAAAGGTGTGTCCGCTCCTGCTCTAATGTAACGCAAGAGAGATTTATATGTTTGCTGTCCCATATGCTTCATGTTGGGTCCAGAGGAACGCACAAGCATTATATTAGATAGATAGATAGAGTTTTAGACTAGAGTGAGATAGAGTATGGATAGATAGATAGTAGAGTAGAGTAGTAGATAGAAGATAGATAGGATAGAGTGATAGGATGTAGAAGGTGTATTATGAAACAGTTAAACTTCCTGTTCTTGTTTTTAACTGACATCAGGTAACATACTGTATTGTGATCTCAATAATCAAATTACAACAAGTCCTTCGAATTAAATGACAAAATAAGCTGTTTTTTCATACTATCCAGACCAACACATAGGACCATTCTCTGATATGACCCCACTATAGACAAGATGGTCACCAAATCACTATTGGAAGACAAATCAGTAGGTTTAGGCACAGAAACAACTGGTTATGTTGAGGGAGAGATTACAGTTTGGGTTAAAATAAGTACTTTGTTATGGTCAGGGGGCCTTCATTACCATGGTTACAGTAATAAACATGGTTAAAGACTCACACAAGATGATAGTGTGATGGGGTAAGTAAAAATAATTTATGATGTACACAGTTTTGTCAACATGTTTCATGTAGTGGATCAAAATGAAATGCATGGCAACCCGGTAGTTCACCTGATAGAGCTGGCACCCCATGTAATCAAGCTAGAGTTCTTTGATCATTCATTGGGGTTTGATTTTCCGGCCTGTGGGTCCCTTTGCTGTGTTGTCATTCCCTCTCTCTCTTCGTCTTCTCTTCTCTCTCTTTATCCTCTCCCCTCTTTCCTGTCACTCTACAGCTGTCACTGTCAAATAAAGGCAATAAAAGCCCCCTCAAAACACAAAAATATTATATGTTGCACATATACCTCTAAATATACAGTATGAACATGAAAAGAATGAGTAGCAAATCCTTAAAATTAAAGTTCCGCTCTACTAATATGAGTAATTGTTGCCTTGATTGCATTCACTGGCAACAATTGTTTCTAATGTAGGAAATGTGATGTTCCTATACTGCACAGAAGTTAGGTGATGGGCATAAAATACATAGCACTATGAAACTAGGCTGGGATTCACATGCTGCATCACCCTTAGTTAAGGGCCTGATCTGACGGAGCACAGTTTTTGCAGTGAGAGGCGTCTTTCCTAGTTGTTTTCCATGGGCATTATTGTTTGTGCACTGCTTATGCTCCCTGGGCGCCTCACAGTTTATTCGATGGGAGCACCTTGCATTTTTGGAGTAGTGGTTTGAACACCTCAAGTTGAAAGAAATTCAACTCAGACCAGAAAAGTGCCCAATGTCATTTGTGTTTTTGGCATCTGAAAAATCAAAGCATTTCTGTGTGTTGTTAACCTGGAGAAAGTCAGTCATTTCCAATCTCGACTCATCACGACTGTAACTCTCTATATTCAGCACTAAATCATCTGCAATCGGTCGTAAATGCAGCTGCTCAGCCAAGAAAGACATATATTAAGACATATTACCCCAGTTTTAACACCTCTTACAGTTCACAATTGTATTTATTTCTTAAATAGCATTAAACAGATTAACCCCAAGCTCTGTCTCTGACCTGTGTACATGAGTACACATAAAATGTCCTTCTCACGGTTCCAGAGTCTAGATTGACAAAAGGTGCACTTACTGTCATAAACTGTGAAATGACTGCCTTTGTATTTCCTTCTAAACATAAGATAAAAACACACCTTTTTAATTGGGTTTTTAACTGATTTGTATAATAATCATATCTCCTGGACACATTTAATTTGATTGTTTTATTGTTTTTTCTTATTTCTTATGTCTCTGGTGCCCTTTGTTAAAGCACTGTGTAACTATATTGAAAACAGTGCTATAGAAATAAAGGTATTATTATTAAAATTATCATTAGTAGTAGTAGAAGTACAAGAGTAGAATCTTTACCCAACCCTAACCATAAAAAGCTAAAATTCTATTGTAGATGTCATATTGTCATATAAGGAAAACAAATAAAACACATTTACAGGGCATGTTACATTCAGTATGAACATTTTTCATTAGCACTGAACAGTTTGCAGATATGTCCGACATAAATATTTCCTTGTTACACTGATCAAAAATGTAATATGGGATGAATTATGTTTCTTATAAAAACACATTTCCTATTGCAACATACAAGAGACTGGGATATAGCTTTTCTCAACATTGTATGATGACAACTGCACAACCTTGTTTTAAAATCCTCGAGGCTAAACTGGAAGTTACCTCCACTGTGCTACTGTTGTATTCACTTTGGCTAAATTATGAAAATAATTTTTCTATTTGTAACTGGACAGCTAAAAATATTCAGAAGATATAACACAAAGTAATGAGACTTTCTTACATTTCTGTTAACCACAGACCTTCAGCATACATTAAAAAGCCCAAAGAGGAAAAGCTGTTAAAGGGAACCCATGACTCAGAAATGCCGATTCATTTCTGTGTTTCAGTCTGAAGCTGTGTCTCTGAATTAGGAGTAAATAAAAGACAAACTGGTTGTTTGAATGAACAATCATAGTTTGAGAAAATGATATGACCCTTCTGCCTCTAAAGCTGCCTGGATGAACACAGAAAGCTAGACAGTTCCTCGTGCCTGAAAAGTTGACAGTTTTAACATGATGCTTTCAAGTACATATAAAATAGGAGAGATACTTGAGAGGATACAAAATATATTTAATTCATAAGACAAGTCAACTTCTGAAGATATATGGTAAGATATATAGTTTAGTAATAATCATAATAATAATAATAATTTACACTTTAAAAACAACAGTTTACTTTAGTTTTTGCACAAAAGTGAACCAAACACTGAGCTATAGGGCCACAGTGAGGGCCCCGACCCCCAGGTTGGGAACCAGCAGTCTGGAGCAGAAAGCGCTGGCAGTCAGAGGCTCGTCGCTCTTTATCTGACAGCTTGAGGGTTGTTGGTGTCTGTAGACATATGCTGTGTGAAGGAGGGAAGTGAATAACGCTGATGTTCGATTCGGCTGCCGACCAAAACAAACCTGCTGAGGCCAAACAGAATAAATGTTCTTTAAAGTCACTGAGGGTGTTGGAAAAGCGAACCAGAGGGAAGAAGCTCTAATCTCAGTCAGATTACCTAATGAATGAAGGCTCTGAGCTGGACGTTGGTGGCAGCAGTTGGAGGTTTGGAGCTGAAGGAGAGGTTTGAAGCAAGTGTCGTGCAGCAGTTTCCACACTCGGACTGTTGAGCTTACGTCAGGGGAAACAGAGCTGCACCCCGTGAGCGATATGCACTTCATGGGGTTTTGGGACGGGATTAACGCCACCTGAGTGGAAAGGAAAACAGGAGCGCGATGAAAACTGCGAGGTAAAACTCCCACAGCGGTGGAAGCTACTGACCTCCGACCCTCCGTCGTCTGCTGCCTTCCATCAGTTTTACACTGAAACAGTCAACAATCGAGCATTTTTCTAACACGAACAGCAACGATTAGTCGATTACTTCATTGGTAGATCGAACGATAAGAAAAAAAAAATATATATTTATTATAAAACAATATTGAATCACCATATTTTGTTTGGTGATTTCGATTCTCACAGCTCGGCTTTTGTAAACTGATGTTTGATGTTACAGGAACTTTTTTAACTGGTTTCCTAAAATTGTTTTTAAAAAAATAGACGTATTGATTAATAACCTCTGTGTGCTCAGATACTGTGAAGTTCTTAAAATCCAGTCAACACAAGAGAATCAGATTATTCAGTGATTGAATTAGTAGATCAAAAGAAAATCAATGAACTTTAGGATTGTAAGAAAATATCAAAAATATATTTGTATTGTGAAATCGATCAATGCAAACGCCGATATGACTGTAAAAAATTAAAAATAAATTGCAAACAGAAATTGAATACATTGAATCGTAACTTCTTTAACTTAACGGGTAAATAAAATATCTATGATTTGATTTATCGTGAAAGGTTTCGTATCTGCAGATTATTTTATTTATTTAGATTTATTTATTAAAATAATCTTTAAGTTGCAGCTCTGTGGATAACCACCAAAGTCTTGAGGAATTTACACATTTTTCTTCTCAACTAAAAGAATCCAAAATCCTCAAATAAAATAGTTTGAAAATGTCCAAATGTGGATGAAATCCAGCAGCTGAGCAGAGAAACTGAGTTTGAATCTGACTTTGAAAGCCAACGTTCAGTTGTTGTTTCTCTCCTCAGATCTGTACTGTGAATAGTTTTAGGAGCTTTAAGGAGGTGAACGTTTGTGGCACAAACCACAGTTTTCTTACTTCCAGTGAGATTAGTCATTACGTGATCCTGTTTGGGCCTCCTGACGAGAACCGCCCTGTTACAGTAACCAGGTCTGAACTAATATCAACACATCATCATGTGTTCATCATCCGTCTGGGCTGGGATCTGAGTCTGGGTATCTGAGTCTGGGTGTCTGAGGCTAGGTGTCTGAGGCTGGGTATCTGAGGCTGGGTGTCTGAGTCTGGGTGTCTGAGTCTGGGTATCTGAGTCTGGGTATCCGAGTCTGGGTGTCTGAGGCTGAGTATCTAAGGCTGGGTGTCTGAGTCTGGGTATCTGAGTCTGGGTATGTAAGGCTGGGTATCTGAGGGTGGAAGTGGGTATTTGAGGGTGAAAGTAGGTATCTGAGGGTGGAAGTGGGTATCTGAGGGTGGGAGGAGTGGGTATCTGAGGGTGGGAGTGGGTATCTGAGTTCTGCTGGTGTGAGAGGAACAATTAGGATGAGGAGGAAGTTGGAGCGCTGCCACCTCAGGATGTATCAGGGCCTGTTTCCTGTGAGCGTTACTAAAGGTAAAAACAGAACCAGATCAGCTTTCAAAGGCAGAGGTTTTCTCTTTAGGCTGCGATTTACAGGAAATATCTGTATGCATATAAACAAAAGCTGCTCTCAGGGGTTCCTCTGTGTGCAGGAAACTATTATTATTCAGCAGAAACACACACAGAGAAACATCATGTCAGCTTTGAGTCTTTTTCTGGTTTGATGCTGTAAAACCTCCATACTGATCTGAACGCCCTGCAGATACCACCCACCTCTGCACAGGGAGGAGGAGCAGGGCATCATGAGAAAACTCTGACAGCTCTAATCAGCCGCTGCTATCTGCCGTTGAAGCTGGCGTGTTTGTGTGCTCAGACACCTGAAGTGTTTGGCCGACGTTGGCGCTCGGCGGTTCCCAGGCTTCGAGCCGTGGCCTCTGTTTGTGTAAGAGTTCAGACTCTGAGTAACGCGACACCGCAAAGGAAAGCAAAGCCTGAATCTTTGTGCTGCTCCGAGTTGGAAAGATAACAGAGTCAGGACTGATCTCTTCTGCTGCTGCTGTCTCCAGTTCTGTGTTTTTATTACGAGATCCTTTCTCTTTGTTTTCATCATGTTTCTCTAAAACGCAACAAATTTCTATGAAGTTTGGTGTGAACTTCATCCACTGTGTCTTCTTGAGTTTTCTGTGCAGATAGCTCCACCTTGTGGTCACTTTGTGTCAGACAGCAGCCAGGAGTCAAAGCGGAGGTTGATTCAGTAAACTGACTGTATTTACTGTATACTTCATATTGATCAGGATCAATAATATATCAATAACAGCAGAGAACAGCTGATAAACAGTGAACACAGTAACAGCAGGAAGTTTGATTATTTCCTGTGAATATTGATCAGACATATTGATCCATTCTATGTCTGTATTCTGTATTTTTATCAGTTTAACAATCAGACTTAA
>NW_023339652.1:246498-260217 GCF_004916995.1 Morone saxatilis | reverse complement strand
TGTTTGCTTTCTCATGCAGGACGAGGCTGAAGCTCTGGCAGTGTACACTGCGATCAATAATAATAATGATAATAATTATAATAATAATATAGACTGATTAATAATATTATTGATAATAATTATAATAATAATATAGACTGATTAATAATATTAATAATACACTGAGGTATTGGCCAACTGTACTTTTAAAGAATTTTGCACAGATTGTGTCAGTGTGAATATTTAATGTTTTGTTATTAATGAGCCTGACTGCTTCCTGTAGCCACAGTTTGGTGGGCGTGGCCCCTGATTAGGGCTGGGGCCTTGAACTTTTTTCGAAGTTCAGTCAGAGATCAATAAAGTTATTGGTTCCCAATGTTTCTCCTGACTCAGTGAGAGCAGCTTTATTATATAAAATATAAACGTTGAGGCCCCTGTAGTGTCTTATAATGTTACACCTGTAGGTGGCGCTGCAGCAACGGCGTAGATAAGGAAGGTGTAACAGCTCGAAACTGTTAGAAATCTCAGTGAGGTTTGGTGTGAAGCTTTATTTCTTTTAGATGCTGGCTGTTCTGTAACCACCAATAAGGGCTCAGATTGTTTGCACTGTATTTCCAGGTGTTGTGGGCGGAGCCAGCCAGGTGAGGCTCCATAGCTCAGGCGTTAGAGCATTGGTCTTGTAAACCAAGGGTCCTGAGTTCAAATCTCACTGGGGCCTTCTGCAGTTTCAGGAAATAAGTATTATTACAGACTCTCACACATCAACTAAATGATCCTGACAGAGCACATGATGATATTTGACCTGTAGGTGGTGCTGCAGCAGATTAATGATTAACGGGCTTTGTGGACTTCAAGCTTGTTATGGTCTGACAGGATTTCTCTGAAACAGCACCCTGGTTTTCTCTGAGGTCAGTTTGACAGAGTCCAGCTCTGTGTCGTTCTCATTTCTTTAAATTTTGGAGTGTTTGTGGAACTGTTTTTATCCCTCGCAGTCCGGCTGCCATGAATCTGTCAGTTAACATCCACAATAATGGAAAGTGAAGAGCCAGAGGATTTTCTTTGCTCACAAGTGCCACGATCCTATTAATGAACAATCAAAAGGAAAAGAGTTATTTTCCTGTGAGGAGAGAACTGGACCTCCTCGTGCAGGGTGGAGATCTCTGGTATCAGTTTAACAACCCTGGAAACAGACTGCGGTTCCATGAATCATCTCACTGCTCCATGCTACAGGGATTAGAACAAATCTGCTTGTCCCTTATTCTTTTGCTCATGCTGCCCTCTACTGGTGAACTGAGTAAATGCCATTACATTGAAATAAAATGAAACTTTAACACAATGAAAGGATGTATGGACTGAACTCATACAGCATCTTTCTACTCTTTCAACCACTCAATGTACACTACACGCCACACTCACCTATCTGCACACATTCATACTCTGATGTACGCTGCAGCTGCTCATCAGAAACTGAGTATTCAAACCAGCAACCTTCTGATCATTCGCTCTACCTGTGAGCTCACAGCCACCCAACAATACAATCAGTCAACTAGCAGCTCAAAAATATCATATTAAAGTCACAACATTTCAAAAATCTTCAAGGAAGTTTGGTGCAGAGGTTTTGTTGTTAATGAGACATTTATATGTTTTTACACACTTTAATTAATTAAAAGTGAACTTCTTTTTCTTCTTTAGGACTACTTTCTCTCTACAGGAGGTAAAAGTACTCTAAGAGTATTTTTTACATTAATTCATCAGTTAGTTTTAGGATTTAAGTTCAGCCATGAAGAACAAGTGTTTGTATTCAGTTAGAAAAGTACTTTTAAACAGGAAGTAAAAGTACTATTTGTATGTATTTAACATCTAATTTTAAGAAATATTCTGTGATTTCTTGCAGAAAACGGTCAGTAACTCACGCTCAGCTGATGCACGACAAAGGCCGGGCGCTGCAGGACTTTAAGCGTCGCATGTGGCTGCAGGAGCTTTTGGATGAAGTCCACACAGCGGAGATACGTGACCTCCCGGTGCAGACCACCGGTGGAGGCGGGAGCAGCAGCGGCGTCGGCCTGCCGGGGGTCAGCCTGGGCATCAACCTGAGCACCACCGGCAGCACCCTGCACTCCAAACCCCCCGGAGGGACCAAGAACCTCCCCATCAGCTTCAGGCTGGAGGAGGAGGAGGGCACCAACCTGCCACAGGAGACCAACAAGTCTCAGACGTACAAAGACGGCGTGCTGAAAGCGCCCGGCAAGAAGAAGAAGAAAGGGAGGTCCGGGAAGAGGCGGGAAGGAGAGAAGAGGAAGAGGAGGGCACGTTCGTTGGGGTGGAGGATGGAGGAAGAAGTGGGAAGTGGACTCCACCTGGAGTGGAGGTCTCTGCTCGGCTTGCGGAGGGCGCTGCTTTAAAACGCTGTCAATCTCTGACAAAGGTGAGTCCATCAGAGACGTGTTTAATAAACAGCTCTGGTGGAAAATAGTGAATCTGAAGTAGTAACCCAACCTACAGTTATGAGTTTTCATGAGTAGGATTACTGTAACTTACATAACTTCTGTATTGAGAATTAAAACCATTAATTACAGTGTGTTTGATGCTGATGCTTCTGTACTTGTAAAGACATAAAAACCAAAATAAAAGCACTGATCTGAGCTGTTTGTCTCTCTTTGTGTTTCAGAAACCTACGGACAGTTGGACTGGACTCCTAAATACTCATGTTACAGTATTCTGTAGTCGTGATTGTTTGGAAAGAAATTGGAAAATATTTATTGTCTGTAAATATTCTAAATATAGCAGAATAAATAGCAGAATATGACAAAAAAAACTTATTTGATGCTCTGTGAGGCAACAGATTTTAATCTTTGTGAATCCTTGCTTTTTCCTTTTTTATTCCAATTATGTCAGATTTTTTTTGCGGTAATTTATTTTGTCTGAATGGTGTATTTATTTTGTAAATGTATCGAGGTGCTGCTGACCTTCTATATTTTTGTACCATATTGCACTTTAGATATATAAATATAAATATATATACCATTAATTTTGTTCATTGTTCATGTGGTTGATTGAAATGAAGAAAAAATGACGGTCGTCACTCTGTGTTATTTGTCAGTTTGATTTTGGACTTCTCACTCTGTTCAGTTTTTTGTTTCTTTGCTGCTGTTTGTTCCGATGTTTTCGACTCTGATCGAAGCTGTTTGTTGTCTCACTTTTGTGTTCAACCCTCCTGCTGCCTTCAGTGTCTCTGTTTCCTCCACGGCCCGCTCTGCTTCTCAATGCCAAAGTTCATATTTGTACATAAACCAAACACGGCTCAATATTGTTGTTTTTGGCACTTGCACTGAGATAAACACCCTGTACTGAACGGATTAAACATTTGACAGTATCCTATGTCTTTGATGTCATTTTGTCCTGTTATTGATCATAAACTCACAGTAGTAGTCATTTTACATCAGAAACCTCGTCTGAAGTGGTGTAACACATGACACATTTATAAAGTCCTCATCTGCAGCTCTGCTTTGTGGTGTGCCCCAAGGCTCTATCCTGGGTCCTCTTTATTTGCAGATGATATTCATTACATCTTGTTCAAGCCCCTGCTAGATGAAAAATAAAACAAATGAAAACATTTACAATAACCGGTCATAAAAACAACAAAAAATACATACAAACAGACAGACTGACAGTGAGACAGAGTGGCAGTGAGACAGAGTGACAGTGAGACAGTGTGACAGTGAGACAGAGTGACAGTGAGACAGTCTGGTAAAGAGAAACAGACTCATGGAATCAGCCCTTTGGTTCACGTTGAGCTGGTCGTGGAGTCAGTCTGCTCTCATCAGGCTGAGTCATGGTGGTTCAGAAACAAGTTTCCACTGAACAAGAAAAAGTAAAAGTTGGACAGAAACACGTTTCCAACAGACTGAAAAAATTCACTCAGCAGGGTGACTGATGCCACTGCATCATTCTGCATCAGTCATCTGTGGAGTTAATACATTTAATAACCCGTCACACTGTAACAGAGCAACCAGTCTTATTTTTATATTATTAACTAAAATGGGCTTATTTTCACTGGTGGACGATTGCCCCCTCCTGGTGCCCCCATGTTCATAAACAGTGCCCTCTTGGATATCCATAACCATAAAATGACCTCTAGGGTTCCCTTCCAGTGGAGAAAACACCATAAAATGACCTCCAAGGTTCCCTTCCAGTGGAGAAAACGCTATAAAATGACCTCTAGGGTTCCCTTCCAGTGGAGAAAACACCATAAAATGACCTCTAGAGTTCCCTTCCAGTGAAGAAAATGTAATAAAGTTCCTGTGTGTTAAAGTATTGTCAGATTACTTTCATAATGAAGTTACGCGGAGCGACGATTAACAGCAGCGAGGCGCCAGAGGGAACCCAGAATGCTGCTGTGTAACATCAGGACACACATGAAGCGTGGAGTCGACCTATTTGGCAAATTCTGGTGGAATAAAGGTTTTTTTAAAGATGCCTTTCGGTGCACAGAGTGAAACTAGCTCCAACCCACCACCACATTTCTTCCTCTGCAGGTTTTCACCACTCCTTCAGTCTGTCCAATTAACGTCTAATCAACATCAGCTGCCCACCAGGAAATTGTCCTCATCAGCTGAAAACTCATTTCAAAGCCTGTGGAGCTTTTTTTTTTAACTTCTGGACATTCGGCAGGAAAGAAAATTACAGCTTTCCACTCAATAGAGCAAAAGTGTCAACAAATTGCCGTCGCTCATCATAAATTCCATCCAGAATTCAATTAGGGATGATCAACAGCTCTGGGCTGCAGAACCAGGCCAGAGGGATTTGGCTTCTCTATGAGCCATTAAAATAATTCCCACCGCTGCGGCTTCACAACATGACAAGTTTGGTTTGGCAGCAGGTCGGCGAGCTGAGAGGCGGTGAGCAGAAAGAGGCGAGCGGCGCTGTGGATGGTGTTGATGTTGTGATTCAGTTCAGCAGCACAGAGACAATTCTTCAATATCCAACTGAGCCGAACCAAACCAGAACCCCCTGAACCAGAATGGATAAGGTCTGGGTTAGGGTGTGTATTTATTAAAATGTATTTATATGTCGTTCTGACTCAAACTGACTCTAAAGCTTCAGCTCTGACCTGCTGCTGTAGATGAATATTGACAGTACAAAGATTATAACATTATCTTTAAATAATGTAAACATTTTCCAGCAGGAAAACGCTCAGAAAGTCTTTTCTTGTTCAGATGACAAAGAAACTTAAAACCAACAGAAAACATTTGGCTTCGTTTCGAGTCTGGCTTTAAATCAAAGCTTCAATAATCACCATACTAAACTGAAGCGACATTTAAAAGTGATCCCAGACTGCCGGAAGAACCTGGTTCCTGCAGTGTCAGAGATCATTAACACTGTCGTAGATTCACTGTTGGTCTCTGAGAGGAGTTCAGTTTATCTGGAGGGAAGAAATTAGACAATTACAGCGTCAAACCATTTTATTGTTACAACCAAATCTGAACAGCTGGAGTCCAAGGTCCAGATGTGCAGTAAAGGACTCACAGCTCTGCCGCCATAAAGCCTCGACAGGGAGGTTTCATTGTGCTGGCGCCCCCTGTGGATACCAGCAGTACTGTTTCACTGATTGTTTCAGTGCATCTGAGAATAAGCAGTCAAATGTTTTATGATTATCTGATGTTTTATATTAATATTACTGAGGACATTTAATGTGTATCTGATGTTTTATTATTAATATTACTGGATGCATTAATGTGTATCTGATGTTTTATATTAATATTACTGATGCATTGAATGTGCTATTCTGATGTGGTGTGTATGATTAATATTACTGAGGCATTAATGTGTATCTGACTGCTGTCGACAAGAGGTCCTGGCTGCAGACCTCCACTGTGAGGTCCCTACCGCCGCAGGCTCCACTCTCAGGCCACCTCCACTGTCAGGACAGGAAATGCAGGGGATACATTTCAAAATAAAATCGCGAATGCACTTCCGGTTGAATAGTTTTCCTCACAAATGCATTAATTAGTAAACAATATGACATAAAATCTATCAATTCCTTGTCTATTGTATATATTGTTTTTATTTATATAGTAAACTTTTGTTTGGTCAGTGCACACATTTTCTCTTAAGCTATTACTCATATTCATAAGCCAACATCTCATAAGATGTCATAGGCCTATACATTTTGTGTATTATACAGAGTACTTCACTGCCTTCTCATTATCATTTAATTTTGACTTTATTGCACTGCTCTTTTTCTATATATTTTTTTCAATTAGTTTTTCTGTTGTATTTTTATTCTTAACCACCATAAATTTCATGTTTGGTTCTATGTCTATGCTAATTATGTTCTTGTGCTGCTGGAACACCTAAGTACCACTAAATACTACCCTAACTCTTGATATCTACAGTATAATCCAAGTAAAATTATTAAGTGATCAATGAGAAAAACATAAAAAACAAGTCACAACATGATTAAATGTTCTGTAGCCCTTTACTCTCACACACAAACTCACTCAGTGTGACATTCACAATACGCCAAATCATTTTTTTGGTCCATTATTTTGTCACAAAATTTCCACATGTCGTCAGGGTTGTGAAATGTGAACTTGAATGGCTCCAGGATTGCTTCCCTTTCATTCTCATCCACTTCTTCTTTCCACAACCTCCCATATTGTAAAGCAGCCTCTGCCTGTTCCTCCTCCCCCATGCCCAGAACATCAGGCAAACAGTGGTTTGTTGGCCTCAACCCACTCTGCTGCATGTCTGACTGAGACCTCTGCCTGCTGCTCTTCTTCCTGAAAATATATAGATAAGCAAAATGATCAGTTGTAATATTCAAAACACAAGCTCCAAAAAGAAGAAAAAGAAAAGATCCCATCAGTGCCCTCCTCTAATATGTCTACCTAGACATATTAGAGAGCTCAACAAATGTTGATTTTCCAATCCAATCATGCATTATCTAGACACTTTATTTTTAAATTGCAGACAGCAGGTCTGACCTTATCTTGTGAATGGCATATTCTTTAAAGTGACCCCACAATTGCAGTATAAAAAATATTGGTAAAAAAAAAAGAAGAGAGAGAAATGGAAATGCTGGTTTCTGACCTGAAACAAAAGAAAAACTCAGATGGAACTCAAACAAAATTAAAATCTGACCTCAGTTATGTCATCCACCTTCCTTTTCATCAGCCTAAACACTGGTGGCACCTCACCTCGCAGGAGGGCTTTTGATGCATCTGTCCAGTGGGCAAACAGCTTTCCATGGCTCAAAAAATTATTAAACAATAGAAATAAATAAAAATTTCTTGTAACAACTTCAAGTAAAATATCAAAATCTTTGCGGTCTCACCTTCCAAGGTCAAAATTTTCCATAAGGATGATACACCACCACTGTCGCAAAAGTGGCATGTCCATCTGGAAAATGAACAAGTTGTAATTTTGAGCTTACTTTGATTGCATGAATCAACTTACAATAGGAAAGTCATAGGGAGCATCCAGTGTGGTGTAAAGGGCATTCTAGGAATAAAGCATAGTAATTTTAATGAATGCTGATATCTTTAACGCACACAGAATTACACAAATAATATATAACAAATGATGTCTACTACCATCAACATGAAGATGCCACAGTCAATCCTGTATGGTTGTTGTGGAAAACCCTAGATATCAGAAAGAAGTCAGTTATGTAATGTATTAAACTATTCAACTATTATTATATATACATGCATTATACATACTTTATACTCTTACCTGAATTTGTAATCCAGTTTTCTCTGTCCAGTTGCCAGGATTTAGTGACTGGGATGGGTTTCTAAAAGACAGTTACATTAAAGATAGTAAATCAGTAAATCTTAGTATAATAATAGTAATTAAATTATCAATATGGGCTCTTTTCATGGACATGCGTCACTGGTTCCGATTTGGGACAGACCATCCATGCATCCCTTTCCATGTAGTCACACACTACACATCATTTCAACAGGCTTTTTATGATGCCAGTTTCTTGACTCAGTTGTGTGAAATGTTAATAGGTCATCATGTTAAATCTGTAAAACTAATAAAATGTATAACCATTATTTGATACACAACTACAATTACACTTATGTTGCACCATAAAAAGGCTGTCGCACAGATCTGAACATGATCTGGTTAAAAAACAAAACTCAGAGCTCTTTAGAACAGCTTTGGAACATGAACTCCACGCACACATGCACACACAAAAAAAGTTTTCATTAGTGACCTCAGCAGTCCCCTTATCTCCTTATCACCAAATCCTAATGGTGCTTGAGCACATTTGGAGTCAAGAAAGACTATTTCTCTCTGTGTTGGTTTCAAAACCTCTAATTATAGTTAGTGACATTTGAACTCAATATCGTGTGAAAGGACAACATAACACAACACAACACCACTTCTGTAATAGAAAATGAAGATACTTTTGTTAACATTTGATACAAAATTTTCCGTGACATGCAAACCACCTGTTAAAATAAGCATCACTACTTACAGAGAGCAGGAAATGCCCAGGTTTCCACAAAGGAATGACAATGGTATCTCTGATTGAAGAATCATTCTACTACAAAGGAAAAGTTCAAAAGCAAACTGGTAAAATACACAAGAAATATAATTTGAATAAAAATCAGTAGGACAAGTTGCACTTACAGGTAAGCTTGCAAGTGGATCACACAATGTTTTTGCCAGGTTGGTACAACATAGAGGTCAGCCACAAAAATTGTTTTCCCCTGTGGAATACATTTCAAATGTGAGCAAATACCCATATAATATAAAAATGAAAAGCATATTCTGAAAATAATATTTATGTTTTATACCTGTGATTGAGCAATTTTCTCAATAACTTCAAAGCACGCATTTCCTATCTGCAAACCAAACAAAAAACAAAAATGTGGCAATGATATACAGACATAATTAGATCACAGTTAAATGGGTTCAAATGTTAACTTATGGTTGATTCCATTTCCTCGTTCAATCCAAGCCCCCAGAAGTCAGCTCGGGTCAGGCAACTTTTTCCTGTTTTAACAATGAGCTCGCCCACTGGGTTGTCAGTGTCCAATATGTATTTAAGCTCATGATTGTTGAATAAAAAAAACAATATCATAACAAGCATTATATTTAAAATTATAATATAGGAACATGGGTGGTAGGGCTTCAAGATGAGAAGGACATATCTAATATATCACACAGCTCTTTCTTTCCTTTAAAAATACATACCAGCTGCTCTTGGGCAGGATGAAGGTCCATGAGGCTCGGCATGGTCTCACATTCTCACATTTTGTGATCATTTCACAATGTGGTCCACAGGCATTAGTGTCTGTTAAAGGGAATTAAAATATAAAATCCCCCCCCAAAAAATACTATTTTGTGTTGATTTTTTAAAACCTACTACCTACCTGTGTTTGGGTCAGTGGGGAGCCCATGTAGCTGCTGAGGTGTTCCAGCTACTGCAGGATGATGACGTGTAGGCATATCAGGTGCTGGGGGTCCTGAGGTTTAAGAAATCATTATCAGGCAACGTAAGCATAATATTTCAAATTACCACTACGAAACAAAACATATCTCTTTTTATTTATTAGTTTTTACCAAATACTGCTTGTCCAAATTTGTCCAGTGTGATGTCTTGCAAACGATGTGACTCGCGTCCTCTCTGTAGTTGCTTTTCTAAAAGTTGTGAATTCGTTTTGTTGTTTCTGTGATGTATTTGGTTTCTCATCAAAAGGATTGATGAGATGCCATGTTATTGAGGAAGTAGTTGTTTTTGCGCATAAATGAAAGAAGTTGCTCGCCCACCTGGCTATTCAATGAACCCTGAAGTTCTGGCACCAGGTTGATCCTCCTCAACACTTCCTGTGGGTCTTTGGTATTGGCCTCATGGAATTTGTCATACAAGACATAGTGGTCTGGGGAACCAGTGCATGGATGCCCATCTTTCTCAGGAATCTGCAACATTTCAGTCAGCCATGGTAGGGAGATCTTGAGTTTGTTCTGCTGAGCTGCTGTGATGTTTTTGTAAACTTCAAACTGTACACCACACCATGCGGGCAGAGAATCACTGTCAATGGAAAATTGAAAAAGAAAAAGTTTAATAGTAAATGTGCAAGTAGCGTATCTTAGGTAGTTATCATGCAGTTAAGTGTGACCCTTACCAGATGCTCCCCAGATTTTCTGGAATATCTTGTTGTATGAGTGTCGTGTCTTCATCTCTTGCCTAAATCTAAGAATCAGATCCATCCGCGATCCCTTCACATCCAAATTACAGGCCTTGCACAGCTTACGCACAGTTGAAACCTTTTGAAATACAGACAAGAAATAAAGTAAGATGTTACTGTACAGTGCAACTCAAACAAACATACATGTATACACAACAGCTGTACCTTCTTCTTCATGAGCTCATCCACCAGGCGGTCCTCTGACACCATGCTGACTTCAGCTTCAGTGGAGGACATAGCAGAGGATGCTTTTTCAAATTCTGTGTTTAACGCCATCTCAGATTGACGTGTATTCTTTCCAATCCATGGGCCCCAGTACTCAAAACTAGGTCTTACACTGAAGCTGTTCTTCGCACGACCTGTGAAAAATACAAGAAACATTCTTAATATGCTAAAGTGCATTGCATCATTAAGTGAGGGTAATTACTAATTTATGGAAAAGTGAATATGTACATACTTTGGACAAAGCCACGAGAAATCATCTCCAGCTGTACAGAGTCCTAGAACTCTTCAATGTTAACTTCACCAGTGAAGTTCTCTGGGGCATCTTTAATGTAAATCACTGAAAAAAGTAATTTAACTAGTTTCGAATATACAATGATATAACTCCCTCCCAACACACAAGACACTGACTTACCAGGGAAGTTGAACACTCCTTTTTTGTGTAGGTCCATGACAACTACTGAAGGATAGTAGCCACAGCAAACACAAGAAAAGAGTAATCATGGCTTGTCAATACCTCAAAGTGGCACTAGGCATGCAGAACTGTATCTCTGGCAGGAATTGTCATCTTCCTTCAAGTGCATTTAATACCTTGGATACTGAGACGTTGTTCTACAGAAGTGGCAAAAACAAAACAAAAAAACATGTTATGCAAGATTTATACAGACAAATATACCCACACACATTTAAATATTTGTCATAAAGAAATATACTGTACATACCTGTAGTTTAAGTCTCAGGTATACACACAGTTCAAGGGTCAATACAGTATGGTCATCGAAGTTATGTAGACCGTCCTGCCATTCCTGGTATCTATAGGTCATATGACACACTGGACATCGCCGGAAATAGGTTGATACATCTGGTGTAAATAAATCATGAATATATCATTAACACTGTGCTACATTCTCTGCAAATTCCATAATAGCAGGCAAAACACAAATTACTTACTTTCAATTACCCCATTCATGGCAATTATTCTGGCTTTTCTGGAGATCCTTGCTGACTTTTCAAGATTCACAGGTCCTGGACAGAGTGCACAAACTGTCTCTGCTGGATGCAACTCTGTAACATAGTCTGTGAGTGCTCTTGGTTTTACAACATCATCTGGCAGGTTAGCTGGAAGATTTTTATGCCTGTATATATACTTTACAAGTCCTTTGAAGACTTCTGCTGATGGTGGATAGACAGTATCTATCTTGGTGCTTTTTTGGTGTACTGTTGCTGGTTTCTCCTGTTCTGAACACACACTCGGTTCGTTTAAAATAAATGCCATTTGATGATGTTTCTGTGGACACATGACATCCTTGGTTTGGCACAAGGGCAATGCCATGTGTTTGCTGATGAATTGTATGTTACAAATATCCTCCCGAGGTGTCTGTAATAGTGCAAAGTTGGCTCATGGACTGAAAAACAAAAGTGCTTTGAGCTTTCCTGAAATGACACCTCAACACAGAGAGGGACATGTGCTGCCTGTGCATATTTTTGCCTTTTAATGCAGGTTGACTTTTTTGAATCACCAAAAAAAAAAAAAAAGTGCACCATTTCTGTTAACATATCTTCTCTGAGGCATTCTTCAGTGGCTATGTCTGTGCAGTATTGCAAAGAGCGGATGTGTTCACAGTGTGTAAAAGTTAATCCACTTTGTGATGCCATTTTGGAGTACTGTTTGCATTCCTCCAACTCACACTGAACCTTGTGTACTCGGCCCCAGGTTTTGTCTTGTACATGTATGGGGATTGAAAAGCCATGCCCTCCTTTTTGGACTGCAGAAATCCCATTTTTGGCATCCACACAGACACTCTTTAAATGATCGGTTTCTGTTACATCCTTTTTTGGGGTGCTTCCTCCGCATGTGTTTGGCCAAGTTTTTCCTAAAACAAGTAACTGAACAGAGGGGGACTCAACAGAAGAGGAAACCAAAGGAGATGACGATGGCATGTGTGTGTCTGCTGAGGAGTGGATGGTAGATGTTTGAATCGATTGTTGCACGAGAAGGTCTGGAGATGGGGCTATAATGGTTGGTGGAAGCAGAGGAATGGATGCAGCAGATGGACTTGGTTGCAGGGAGGGCAAGGATGAATCCTCACTCGGATTGGACTGGCCGCAGCTGAGGTGGATGTTTGTTGTATGGCACAAGACTTTACGTGTGCTTCCATGTCTGTCCTTCTAATGATAGTTTCCTCACAAATAGGACAATGATAATGTTCCCCATTCCTGCAGTTCAAATTGCAGCGGCAGATCTACTTATCTAAGAGCAAGTCAAGAAAATGTTTATATTAGACAATGACAAACAAGTCACATGAACACACCACACACATCTGTGAGTGTGTGCACGTATGTATCTTTAATCTAAAATGCAATGGCATTACCTTCAAATGTAATGGCATTTTTGATGTGGACCTCCAAATGCCACTGAATTCTGCCTGGTTTGCTCGGTTTAAGGATGTCTTTGGGACAAAGGGGGCAGTGGAACTGACTGCAGCATGTTGTGCAGCGTTCCACTGCAGGTATTCCACCCGATGAAATAACTGAAGGATGCATCTAAAAAGCACATAAAATGCATCATGTGTTTGAATTATAGTACATGAACTTCAATTCAAATGAATGTATACAGCCTGCAAACTTAGATTGTCTTTGCTTACAGGTAAAATGGCCACTTGCACCAGGTAGTGTAAATGAGGCCTTACTTATGTAGAAGAAATAATAATGACTACAAAAGTATTTACTTAAGTGAAAGTGGATAAAAACTTAAGTAATTTAATGTTAATGCTTATGATGAGAATACATCCTGACATAATAGAAAACTTGAAGCTAAGTAAGTGTCCGTCCATATCAAAAATAAAGCACTGAATGGTCAGAAGCACTACACTACAGGCTTATTTTCGTTTTGTTTGTATACTTGTAGTATACAAACAGAGGTGGAAAAAATAAAAGAAGTAAAATATGCCATGTAGTTCTGCACATTTTGATTCCACTTGTGCCTTACACAGGTGATATCATAATTACGCCATGACCTCTGGCAAAACATCCTGGTGTGTTGGCATAATGTTGGTAAGCTTGGCTGTCTCACATATAGTTTTTGGTTCAGAAAGACACGTTTTCAACTTTGGTGACTATGCCACCTAATGCAAGAAGAGTTTCAAAAATGTTTTATACATTACTACAAGACAAATGGGCGAAAGTTACTTTATGCACTAAAAGTTTAAGCACTTAGGTGTTGGATCTAACTCCTATGGTGAAAGTTATATTTGAAGTATCTAACTTAGCTTCAAACTCCGCAGAGATGACCCGATGAGGAGGGCGCTTG
>NW_023339652.1:244060-246473 GCF_004916995.1 Morone saxatilis | reverse complement strand
ATCATTATTATAATCATTAATAATAATAATAATAATAATAATAATAATAATAATAATACAGGCGTTAAAACAGAAGCGAACAGTTACACAAAGGCACCAGGTAGCCGCCTGTTATTGAAGCTGCTGAAGAGACGTTAGCTGTTTCACGTAATTAGCTCATTTACAGACATAATTCAACATTTATTTTAATGTATATTTTCTCTTTGTGCTCGTGTTTCTGGACGAAAACAGCCCGCGAATTCCTTCGCTCGGCTTCAGTCAACAAAACGGGGGCGTCTTCTTCCGCCGACGTCGCTTCGCCGACAGAGTTCGTGGATAGTTTGCCATCAGAATGCTGATTTATTAGTTTTATGAGCAGCAGTGACTAAAGTGAATAGATTTGTGTTGGAAAAAGTGTTCAGATCTTTAAGTTAAAGTTGTGACTTTTATAAAAACTAAACTTTATGTGAAAGTACAGATGGTTGTCCCGGTTCAGGCTCTGTTATCTGGTAACATTAGCACCGTTATATATACATATGTATATATATGTGATAACCCACAAGCTAATCGTTAACTAACAGACTTTATTTACATAATTTAAACCAAATCTTTAGACTGGTTGCGTACTTCCACTCACTATTAGCTGCTAGCTCGCTGAGGAACAGATGTTTGCTGGTTATGATATAATATATAATATATGTATATGTTCTCTCTGTGTGAGAACAAATTGTTAAAACCAGTCGACTGAACGGTCTGCTGGCGTTTTAATGAGTTTATATGAGTTTTAATGCACAGCAGCGACTGAAGAGAAGTTTTTAGTGTTGGAAGAAGAATTCAGATGTTTAAGTTAAAGTAAACTTCTTTATTTATAAGTGTCAGTAATTATATAATTATCAGTAAACAGACTGACAGGAGGAACCTGCTCACATACAGCTGATAATGTTTGTGTATTTGTTCCATTATGAAGCTGCAGACGTGATCAAGGTGCAGCTAAGAACTGATAGCGGCTCCGATAAGGAGGTGAACTAACGGCATCCTGTCCCACGCAGGAGACCGGGTAAAGTCCCGCTCTGTGGACTGTGGACCCAAAGACCTGCTGAGCGTCTGATGGAGGACGGTTCACATCGTCGGCCCGGTGAGTTCCTGCTCCAATTACAACTTATTACTGTTTTTTATTCTCACTGACCTCGTTTGTTCAGTGGGAATCTAAAAATAAAAGCTTCTCCTCCGGCTCCACTTTTAGATTTCTATTTTTACTCCACAGACAAATTTTAATTTGGTTCTGTTTGTTCTGATGCTGTCAGATCTCAGACAGTCTGAATATTTAAAGAACATCTGCTGAGTTTGGAAACTTTATGGCTGCAGATGTTGTTACATAATGTCAGAGACTTCAATATTAATAATGTCATTAATTATAATTAATAATAATTAATAATGACTCATTAATTCACTGTTTAATCAGACTGAGCTGTCGTAAACGTTGGGGCTCAATATTCATTTTAATATTTTTATTAACTGAAATTAATCATTTTTCTGGCGTCAAAAACAAAACAAAATGAACTGGTGGCAAAAATTTATAATAAGTGCGTTTCAGACATTATATTTGAACAAACTCCTCGTAGAGAATTGATCAGATCAACTTCAGATTTGGTGAATGAGATCTAAAGACCAACCAAACTCCATTCAGAAAACAAACATTTTAAAAGTTGTTTCCTCGTCGTCTTTATTAACAGGTTAGGGTTGATTATCGGGTTAGAGTTGAGTCGGGTTTAAGGGTTTCAGGGTTTAAGAGTTTAAGGGGCAGTGATTGATTGTTTCTCTGTGTTTTGTCCTTTAGTACGTTTGTGTGGATCTCTGCTCTCCTGCTGCGAGACGTTTCTCATCACAGAGTGTCGATCTGCCGCCGCCATGACTCCTCCCGCCTCCACTCGACCCTCGCGGACGCTCTGGCTGCTGATCGTCACTGCGCTCCTGCTGATGATGATGTCACTTCAAGTGTCGGCTGTTGAACCGGAGGCGTGTTTTTCCAGACAACACCAGAGTGTCATCGTCAATGTCAGACTAGCCTTAAACAGACCCACGACAGCCATGGACTCCCGTGTGGTGCGGTCAGAGCGGGACTGTGTCCTCGCCTGCTGCTCAGAGGAAGTGAAGCCAGGTGAGAAAAATGGCGGCCGCCGTCTCCACTTCCTCCCACTGTACAGAAATACGTACGCTGCAATCTTTCTCCATTTGAAGCCACGGTGCCGCCCGTTGTCGAGGTACTGCCTGTACGCCGAGCAGAGCTCGGCTGTCAATCATGACGTGAAACCCCTTTTTTATATGTTCAAATACAAACATCCCTTAGTTATGCTGCTATAGGCCTAGACTATCGGGGGATTTCCCATGGTGCACTGAGCTCCTCTCTTCCTCTCTCTCTCTTTCTGCACTCATT
>NW_023339652.1:235303-243960 GCF_004916995.1 Morone saxatilis | reverse complement strand
GGAAAAATTGTTAGCGGGCATGTAGATTGTCGGGATGAGCCAATCACAAGCAGGGAGGGGGCGGGACATTGACTTTACCATCCTGGGAAAAAAACCCTTCGCGGCCCGCGAACCGAGCTCCTCAAATATCGTCGTTAAATTGTGTTTTTTGAGTGTTAATCGCAGCTGGAAGCGTCCACATTTTTTACAGTACACACAGCCACGTACACACCAGCAACACCACACACTGCTTCACCCATCACCTCGTATGAGGAAACAAAAACTGACACAACTAAAAGAACAACAGAGTCCGCAGCACGACACCCATCTTTCTCCCCGTTTGTTGGCCCTCCGCCGCCGCTGTCCCTCAGCGCAAGAGCCTCCCATGCGCTGCGGCCGCTGCTCGGACTCAAAGTCGGCTCCAACTGCCGGCTTCCTTGCGGTCCTTCAGCAGCGTTACTTCACTGTCTCACACACACAGCGCGTTAAAACGAGCCCCGCTGCCATCACTGGATGCTGCAATGCGTCCCGATCAACTCTCTGTCTCACATTGTCCTGCAGGAGATCCGTCGTCTCCTTCCGCTTGTGAGGAAGCTGTTCCCCCTTCTCCTCTCCCCCTCCTCTCCTCTCCTCTCCCCCTCCCACCCCACCTCCTCCTCAGGGCGGACCTACAGGAACATTGATGGGGGCCACAAACACATATAAATAAATATATATAAATATAAATATATATCTAACAATGCTCTTTTAATCCTTCACATTATATTGTTTAACACAATCCCCCCAAAACAGGCTGAGACATCCTGATAGTTTGATTTTCATTTTAAAATGAGAATCAGGGAACGAGTTGTTAAAATAAACATTTGATGTTTTGGAAATCAGGAATTAAAATACATGTGTGAATATGTAATGATCTAATTTCTCCGTCTTTATAATGCTGCTGACTGACAACAACCTCCAGCTGACGCTAAATAAAATCAACACAAAATATAGAAGTGAGATTATTCTGAGATTGAGATTATTTTAAATTAAGTGAGTTAGACGGACAGAGAAAAATAACAAAGAGTCAGAATACAGAATGAAACATTAATTTAAAAACAAAGTAAAATCTTTTTATTTAATTTCTGTTTTAAGAAAATAATACTATAGTCATAAAGGTTTGAGGATACCATTCAGAACATTAAACTTCAGATAATAAAATTTGCACATTTGTCTGAATTTGAACTGAAAAGTGGGAATTCAGTATTTATATATCTCTTAACATTGTCCTCAATCGTCTTCCATACAACACTCACAGGTGAATCTACCTGTTTGTTATATATTTTATTTACTATCGTCCTACTTAATTTGTATTTGACCCCGAAGAGAAAAGAGTTAACAACGTACAGTATAGACGTAAAGGCTTTAAGAAGAAAATGTCAACAGAAAGGCTTCTTTTGCTGCTTGTTTATAAATAATAATAATAATATTAATAACAATAATAGTCTTATTTTCAGACTCGTCAGACGCTTTTGACACCGTCGATCACAACTTTCTTATTGCATTGGAGATCAATTAATAATTCAAACCAAACCACATTGTTGTTCCTCAGGGCTTCATCCTGGGACCACTCTTGTTTCTGATTTACATTAATGACCATCAACACGTTCTCTGTTGTTTCACATTAAAACTTTCACACACTGATCCCAGAAACAAATGATCATGAGTGTTAATATCATAAATGTTTAACATGAACAAACTCAACATAAATAAATATGTTACGATATTTTATAATAAAAAGCCAAAATATTCATTATCAGACACACTGAAATAATACAACATATGGTTCCTCACATTAAATTCCTAGTAAATTAACATGGAAATACTGTATTGAATTATTGTTAAATTATTATTATTATTGTTAAATTATTCCTGTTATTATTATTCATGTATTGAACTTTTATTACAGTTGAATTATTGATCCTTGTTATGAACAGTAAACTATTGTTATTTTATTGTGAACAGAATCACACTTCCTCTATAAATGATTTATTATTACAGGTCTTTAAATATATAAATACATAAACTGCATGTGAAAATACATAAATAAAATTAAATAAACTAGAACATATCCACCATTTAAAAGTTATGAATGTTTATTTAAATCAAAAAGAAGTTGCTGGCTAAGATAAAAGTGCAACAATGCTGGAGATCAGTTTTTTCAGCTATCAGTACTTTAAGTATTTCTTTTTATTTTTACAGAAATATCTGAACTGTTAGACTATGTACACGTTCAGACTCGTTACTTTAGTTTGAACGCATTCTAGGGGAATTATTGATTATTATTATTTGCATCATTGAACGCCTTTCAAGCATTAAGACCGATGTAAGAAGACCGAAAGGGGAACTCCATCATATAGTTTCAGTTTTAAACAGTCGATAAAAACATCCGTCAGACAAACAGCATACTTTTACTTTTTGAGTTCATTTCAGAGCCTGAACTTTTATATTTTTACTTTTAAGTATGTGTATGTGTAAGTATGTGTCTACTGGAGTAAATAACTTCTACTGGAGAAACTAAATAACCTCTACTGGAGTAAATAAATAACTTCTACTCGAGTAAATAACTTCTACTTGAGTAAATAACTTCTACTGGAGAAACTAAATAACGTCTACTGGAGTAAATAACCTCTATTGGAGTAAATATCTTCTACTGGAATAAATAACTTCTACCAGAGTAAATAAATAACTTCTACTGGAGTAAATATCTTCTACTGGAGTAAATAACCTCTACTGGAGTAAATAAATAACTTCTACTGGAGTAAATATCTTCTACTGGAGTAAATAACTTCTACTGGAGTAAATATCTTCTACTGGAGTAAATAACCTCTACTGGAGTAAATATCTTCTACTGGAGTAAATAACCTCTACTCGAGTAAATAAATAACCTCTACTGGAGTAAATAACTAACTTCTACTGGGGTAAATAACTTTTACTGGAGTAAATAACTTCTCCTGGAGTAAAAATCTTTTACTGGAGTAAATAACTTCTACTGGAGTAAATAAATAACCAGTAAATAATGTGTACTTTTACTTCCTCTGGCTGCAGACACAGAACTCAGTAAAACAACAACAACACATTCAAAAATCACATTTTTTTTAATCCTTACAAGAACAAAACATCAAATTCCAAACTTATGCAAAAGCATCACTTCACAAAACAAGACCAAACAGTTCATCCATGATATTAACTGATCAGACAGCAGTGAGAACAACAGTGCAGCTTCCTCAGTGTCTGCAGGAGGTTCATCAGGCTGCTGCTGCCACCTGGTGGACGACTGACGCTGCAGCAGTCTGCACACTGACCCCCCCACACACACCGACATCCAATACAAATCATTATAGGAAAATAGTGCGCGGCCAGTGACTCTTACCTATGAAAAACAATCTAATATTCAAAAAGAAGCATATCATAATTATCAAAAACATAGGATACAATAGTGCATCAATCTTAGAGAATTGCATCCATCGTTTACATTTTTATCCACGAGTGAAACAAGAAAACTGTGGACAAAATACAAAACCACCACAGTGAGAGTGACATCCAGACTGAGCTGGTTCAGGCTCGTATGGCTGAAGCATGTGAGATAAAAGACATGCAGGTGTTCGTTATACACAAAGGGTTCATCAATAACCCGATCAGTGTCCGCTCACACATCCTCTGTTCCTCTACGTTACATCACACCTTCCTGAGAGTCAGGGAATAAAAATATTGCTGTTTGTTCCATCAAACTTTTCTCTTCGACATTTCCTAAACTCACTATCCAGCCAGCTAAAGTCTGTCAACCCTTCCTAAGCCCCGCCCCTTTCTGCTCTGTGCTCCAATCACAGTTGAGGAAGCCTCGGTCAGAACCTCGTCAACTTCCTCTTTTCCTGTACTTAGATATGCTATATGCTAGGCTAATCTATGCTACAACAACCATATTCTGAAGATGGTTAAGATAAAATATCACATTTTAGCTAATGCTAACAAAACACTACCTAACTATCTAACTAATCTACTCTAATTGTTAGCTAGCTAGTTTGCGTTTCAAAGCGTTTTTGAAGACGATTAGCGGATAAAAGTGACATATATAGTGACATCTCGTTAGCTAGCTCGTTATATCTGATAGCTACAGTTAGCCAAACATAAGCTAATTCACTAGCTAGTGATTGATGTAGATTAGCTAGCTAGTTTGCTAGATTTTTGCTGACATAAGATAACTTTAGATGTGAATATGTCATAGATTAGCCTAGCACATAGCGTATCTAAGTACAGGAAGTTGGTTCTAAAAGGGGCGGGGCTTAAGGTCAATTATTAGAAAAGTGACATTTTCAAAGTTCTACGGAGGCATATTGCTGCCAGGATAACAAAAAAAGCTCGGTTTTTCATAACAGCATGAAATGTTTCATGTTTAACTGCGACTTTAAAACTAAATATTTTCATGTTATTAACGTAATGTTAATGTTTTTTTTTTACTATTTTCTCTGTTTGGATGTTTTTCTAATTTGAAAAATTTAAGTTTCTTGTATAACGAAATCTTATCGTGATAAAAGTTCCTTGTTTCAAAAAATACACTGATGTCTAATATCAGGAATATAAAGATGATAACTTTTTAAAACAGAACAATTTGGGGAATTATGTCATAATGAATCAAAATCTTGTTATAACCAGAAACTGAGCTAATATTTTTGTCATATTGGCAGTAACAAAGATACATAGATTTCAAAAAACAACATGAGAATTTTAAATTGTGACAAATTTAAAATGATAAAATGATTCTGAGACAAAAGATAATTTTGGCATCATTGTGATGTTTCGTGATTTGTCATGTGTTGCATTTTAAATTTACTGTATCACAATATATATTTTATCTCGATATAAAATGATATATATCGGTGCTGTCAATCAAAAGAAAAAAGAAAAACAGCTGTTTTTTAGCTGCGTGACTGTTTTCTTCCATTATTTTAAATATTTTAAGTTAAGAAGTAGGAGAATGTTCTATGATAGAGGATTTTATCCATATTGCCGTCTCCTAGTAAAATAATGCAGGCTGCTGAGGCCAGAGGCAGTTTTTCTTCACACTGTGCATTATTTTATATAACTGCACAGGTATCAGTGCATTATTTTATACAACATTAATGTGTCAGGCATTATCATCCTTATACCACGCCCACTTACCAAAGATCAAAGGCTTGTTTACTCCTGTTTTAGGACAATAAACATAAACAAACAATATGCCAGAGCTGTGTGGTTATTTGAAAATAATGCACCCTCTGGCCAATCAGAATCAGAGTATTCTCTGTAGTTTTAACATAGTGAAGTAGACATTCCATTATTATGTAAATTAAAAAGACAAATGCTAACAATCTTAAATGGACTCATCTTAAGTCTTGTTAATTGTCCTTTGGGGCTTCCGTCATAAACATCCTCACACCTCGTAGTGCAGGTCATTGAGCTCCAGTCTCGTGTAATGGCGTCTGTCGAATGACTCCATCGCCTTGCGACCACCGACAGCCAGAGCCAGCGTGAGCACAGCGAGCCCCAGCACCATGAATGCTACCACGCCGCTCTTCACCGCCCCCTGTGCCGCCACCGCTTTCCCCCGCACGCTCGAGTTCTGGAGGCCATGATCGGACTGGACAGCGTCTTTGGGGACGATAACGAGAGTTGCTCCTGGAGTCGACCTCGTGGTGGACAAATCAGTGGTGGCAGGAGCTGTAGTAGTAGGAAGAGGAGGAGCAGTCGTAGTAGTGGTGGTAGTACTGGGAGTTGTAGTTGTTGTAGTAGTAGTGGGAGTTGTCGCTGTTGTGGTAGTGGAAGGAGTAGTAGTGGTGGTGGTGGTAGTAGAAAGTGGAGTAGTAGTCGTAGTAGTAGTGGGAGTTGTAGTTTCAGTGATGGGCTGTGGTTTTTCAGTAGTTCTTGGTGCAGCCTCTTGACTGGCTGTTACAACAGGAAGTGATGTTGTGGAGCTCTTAGTTGTCTGGGTGGTGGCGGCGGTGGTGGTAGTGACAGGATGAGGCTTTGCTTTCTTGGTTGCTTTATTTTGCTTTTTGCTGGTTTTGTTTGTCTTTCTTGTGGTGGAGATGGTCGTTTTAGAAGCTGTTGTTGTTGTTGGTGTGGTGGTGGGTTCTGGAGTCAGTGGAGGCATCGTGGCAATGATTATGATGGGTGGAGGTGCTGTTGTGGTTGGTGTAGAGATTGTGGTGGTCGGTGGTGAAGTACTTTCTGTGGTTGGTGTAGTTGTTGTGGGAGCTTGTGTGGTGGTTGTTGGTGTAGTGTGCGGGAGCCTTGTGTGTGGTGTGGTGTAGTTGTTGCGGGAGGCATTGTGTTGGTGGTTGTTGGTGTAGTTTTGGCGGGAGCTTGTGTGGTGGTGTTGGGTGTAGTTTGTTGCGGGACCTTGTTGGTGGTTGTTGGTTAGTTTGTGGGTGCTGTGTTGTGGTTTTGGTGTAGTTGTTGGGGGCTTGTGTGGTGGTTGTGTGAGTGAGCCGGTGTGGGTGGTGTGGTGGTGGTGGTGGTGGTTTGTTCAGTGGTGGTCGTCATGATAACAGGTCTCACTGTGGTTGGATGAATCAAACCTGTAAAGGAAAGAAGACAAATTCAAAAGTTAGTTGGCCAATAGGAAGCAACATGAAAAGTAACGTAACCTGCAGTTCCTCTAATGTCCAACCCAAGAGCTGGTTCCAGCACTGAGTCAGTCCTCAGCAGCAATAAACATGTTAACCAGCTAACATATCACACCTTCAGAAAGTATTTTACTAGCGATAAGTTAGGCAATGCAAGGCAAAGGTTTAGTCAGCCAGATTAGCCTCAGGAAGTCTGATGAAAGCTGCTGAGCAGTATTTGTTGCTACCATTAGCTACTAGTTAGCACCCAATGCAACGTTATCTCAGCTAACCAGCACAATCAAACAATATGTCCCAACAAGCTTTAGCATTAAGTTAGCTTTTGACTTTTGGACTCTGTGTTGGACCTTCTTGTGTTTGTGGACTGCTGTGTTGTGGACTCGTGTTGGACCTCTTGTTGTTGGAGCTGCTGTGTGGACTCCTGTGTTGTTGACTCTGTGTTGTGAGAGAGAGAAACACTCTGGAAAAAGGCCATAAGGTTCAACAAACCTTTTGGACGCCTTCATCCCTAGTTACTTAAGGAACAACATTAAGAAATTCAGTCCGCACAGGGCAAAAGCCAAAGAAGGAAAGCAAAGCTTAACAACAAACCTTTACTGTCTTGCTTGATCAAATATTTCTGATTTTATTTATAAGAAAACATAAAGAAGCTTTTTAATGAGGAAAAAAACAGAAATCCAAGAATGAATTTACCTTTTGTAAAAAGAGTTTCGTTTTTAGGTGTTTGATGCCATCCTGAAAAAAAAGGTCCCTCCAATTAAAAGGAACAGTCCCTGCTTTTCTTGTTTTTTTTTGTTCTTGAAAAACAAGTGAAACAGGGAAAAAGCAAAAGTATCAATTCAAACGCCGGTGTTTTGGTTTTGGCGTTTTTGAAGCACAGCCAGTTTTGCAATTTGCAACCTTTACAAAATACAGGAAAGCATGGTAAATCATTAGAATTTACTTTATTGTCCCGGATTTGGTTAAACTTAATGTCGCAGTTTCAGGAGCAGCAAACAAACAAAGATGTTGGAAAAATAAAAAACCTTTCAGCCTTTTTGAATCCGTTCAAGGCAAACTTTGTAAAACAAATTTTCAAAAGTTTCAATTTCAATTAATTTGTGGTTATAGGCAAACCAATTCATAACAGAAAAAAGTTTTTACTCAAGGGAAACACGCTTTTCAAATCAGAGGCAGGTCCCTTAGAAAGCCGAACTCCTTTTTTTTAAACATTTTTAGCAGAGACGCCAACAAGTAACCACCATGAAGGCAAAAGAAACGCTTTTGAAGACAAGGGTAAAAGGAAAACTAATTGCCCCTTTTTAACAGGCCAGAACCTTAAGGACAGAAACCCTTCGGGCCTTCTTAAGGTGGGTGGGTTCATCTGCCCTTGACCAGTTGGAGTGAGAGAAAAGAGAGAAGGAAGAGAGAGAGACAGAACAGAAACAAGACCAGAACAGAAACCAGAGCATTTCATTGCATGCAAATTTGCATCATGGGAAAAAACCCCGCGAATTAAGTCTTGCCTTAATTAGCACAATAACAAGGGAATGTTTGGTATTTTGGAACATATAAAAAAAGGGGTTTTTTTTCAGTTCATGAATTTGAAAACAAAAAGCCTAGGCCTTCTGCTCGGCGTACAAGGCAGTAACCTGCGAACAACGGGGCGCCACCGCGGTGGCCTTCAAATGGAGAAAAAAGATTTTGCAAGCGCGTAACGTTATTTCTGGTTACAGTTGGGAAAAGGAAGTGGAGACGGCGCCCCAATTTTTTTTCTCAGCCTGGCCTTTCAAGCTTTCTTCCTGAGCAGCCAAGCGAGGACAACAGTTCCCGCGACTCCGGAACGCACCACAACGGGAAAAGTTTTCCCATGGCTGTTTCGTGGGTTCTGTTTAAGGCTTAGTCCTGATAAAACATTGAAAAAAAAAAAAACGATGAAAACACTCTTTTGGTTGTTGTTTCTTTGGAAAAAACACGCCTCCGGCAAAGCAAAGCCGAAAACACTTTGAAAGTGAACGATCATCAAATCAGGCAGGAGCCGCAGTGAAAAAACGA
>NW_023339652.1:232423-235203 GCF_004916995.1 Morone saxatilis | reverse complement strand
ATCCCCCGATAGTCTAGGCCTATCAATGATATACATAAATACATTTCCACCAGTTGGACAAATGTATGACCATTTAGAGCATTGTAGGGGGATTAAGAATGGCCACAGAAAATGACGACAAGTGTGGGGGAGGTTGTTTGCTAAACAAGTTGGTGTAAATAAATAATAAGAAATAACTTACATATTTGTTTGATCTTCCCAAAAAATCATCATCATATCGTAAACTGGTTCTAACACCTATTGTACTTACAACTTTTGTTTCATCTGATACATCAGTTGCTATTAATTTAATAGCAAGAAATGGGCTAACATGAACACAATGTCAGATTGAATCACTGACAGTATACAGTATATATGGACAGAGCTTCTGGGTCTGTGAGTAAAGCCAACGTGGAAGTGTCTTAAACCTGCATTCTATGTAAAGGCCAACAAGGGGAGCTACATTGGCTGCAATAAAAATATAATATAAAAATATGATAAGCGTAAGAGGTAATGTTGATTTACATTTTCAATAAACTATTTTCATTTAACGATAGCTCAACCCTAATGTTGTGATCAGTCTCCACAGCGCTGTGTCGGTGCTTGTTGTGATCAATACAGCCATGTGATACAGTGAAGATGTATGCTTAAATATACTCCAGTTTAAAAAAGTTGGCATAATTAATGATTAATTTAGTAGGCAGAATGCAGTACATACTGACTGAGCATGTAATAGGCAGTACGTTAGTATGTGACTTTGAACACACTGCTTGTCTTGCTCGAGGAGAAGTCTTGTCCTGAAATCACATGAGACGTGAGAACTTGCAGGAAGACTAACAAGCAGAACAAGGGAAAAGTATAGAAAGTTTAATTTCTCTATACAGTCAGGTTCTCAGACACTTAAAATAACAGCTAAGTGGCAAAAACAAGCACTTTTAAGGGACATATTCTTGACTGTGCACATTCTCATAAGGATTACACCATAGCCCATTTAGTGGCTGCAAGTAAAGGGTAAGAGAAGGTTGAAATATACCAAAATTACCCTTTAAAGAAGAGATTCACATATTTTCAAGTCTGTTTTTATAATCAGCCAATAACTTATTGGTCACAGGATTGCTTTCCGCAGACTATGTTTCCTTGCTTAACCACAGCGAACCACATTAACCAATAATTACATCATATTGTTTTATTATTATTATTGATGTCAGTATCTAATATATTTGGTAGTATCTGTAACAGTGCAATTCATAAACTGATCATATGGCTCACATATAAAATTCCAATCTGTTTATATACACTCTGGAATGCAGTGGAATATAGATAAATTACCATACAATGGATTTACTAAAGTAACTTACATTAACTTCTGTAATGGGATTTCCCTCTTTATTGACATCTTAATTGTAAGCTGGTGCTGGTCAGCATCCAGTCCAGTTTAGGCTGCAGCTGTAGAGAGCTGCAGGGATTACTAAAAAAAAAAAAAAATAATGAACTGAGGCCCAGAAGTTGAAACTGAATAAACTTTTGGAGAAACACATTCCAACATCTTGCTGCAGTGGCCTAACCAGCCATCAGTCAAACTGCTGTCACTGAAACTGGGCACTATACAGCTGGAGTTCATTACCAAACTATGAACTCGGTGGTCGACCGACATAGATAGTGAATGAGGAGAGGGAACACCAATAGTGAGATCCGGTGAATGAGAGAAATAAAATTTAATTTTCAGACTGTTTCACAGTGGAAAATTATACAGTAACACAAATGCTAACATTCTGACAAACTGGAAAGTTATGACTAAAGAACTGAAAGAGTGCAACACAGGAATCCAATGAAATATTATCTGTTTTGCCTGTATGGCCCATAATACTAAAATGTCCATGAAGAATTATGGTTTTATGGTGATAATGTTCGGCACTTTGATTACACTTTTATACATAATTAAACATACTGTAATTTCAGTTGACAAATAAAGTCAATTCAATTTTGAATCCTGAAAATACCTTGACTTTATAAGAGCAATTTTGTAACGTGAATAAAGGGAGGCATATCTAAAAAATAGGCCTGCTCATTACGCCCCCTCAGTGAGGAAGGTGAATGTCAAGGAGGAGAATGGTGCAGCATTTAATAAGTGGGACATTGTATTACCACCCACACAGTGGTTGAATAGGCAGACTGTAATTACTCACAATTAGCAACTTAAAGAGGCTTGGAGGGTTTGGATTTGTGCCTTAATTCCATAAATTTTACAGTGAAAAACAAACGTACAGAAGCGTCTACTTGAAAACTTAGAATATCAGCACATGCTATAATTGCAGAGTGGTTGCTTTTAGGGGTGAAATTTTGTTCTTTCCATTATAACTGGACAAGATGAGCAATGAATAATGTGTCCTTGCAGTCAACCTGGTCAGGGGTTTCATCTTTTTAACACATAGTTCCTTGATGTTATTTTTTGGGGGAGTGAATGTCTTTGCACCAGAGATTTTAATGTTTTCTTTCCCTACAACAACAACAGTAGCAACAACTACACTAATAGTAGGGACTGATGGTGATGATGATGATGAACATGAAGAAGATGATGACGATGACAACAACAGCCACATCGATGGGGGACAATGAGCAATGATAATAGTAATAATAGTAACTGTAGTAATATTAATAATAATAACAACAACAATGGGAGTCAAGCAGGACCATGGCAGGAGGCTCCACCAGGATCCATGAGAACCTGCGAGACGAGAAAGCACAAGAACTCTGGGGAAGAAGTGAAGTTAGTAATATAATTAATGGGACATGAATGAGTG
>NW_023339652.1:226396-232417 GCF_004916995.1 Morone saxatilis | reverse complement strand
GTGCATCATGGGAAATCCCCCAGCAGTCTAGGCCTAAAGCAGCATAAGTAACTCATAATAACTCACCTGAGCCAGCCCTAACTATAAGCTTTATCAAAGAGAAACATCTTAAGCCTAAGTGGTGCTGGAGGCCAAGGTAATGCCATCTAGGGTAACTATATCTTTAGACAGTCTCGGGGGTGTTTGGGGCCAAGTACAAGAACTCATGCACATGCACATGTAATGACTTGCGCACAACCAGTACAGTCCTATCATTCTACCTAAAAACACACAACAAGATCAGTCAACACTATGTTTGCTTAAGATCTGAGCTCAAACAAACTATTAACCTTTATTTTTTTGGGCTTTTATTGCTTTTTATTGATAGTGACAGCTGAAAATAGACAGGAAAGGGGGGCAGAGAGAGGGGATGAAATGCAGCAAAGGGCCGCAGGTCTGATTTGAACCCTGGGCCACTGCAGCAAGGACTCAGCCTCGGTACATGGGATGCCAGCTCTACCAACTGATACAAAAAAAAAATTTGATTGAGTCAGAAAAGCAAAATACTAATTTGTATGATGAATTGTTGAGGAATCATTTAACAGTCTCAGAGCCTGATGGAAGAAGCTGTCCTTAACTCTGGTGTTACAGCAGTGGAAGCTTGTTTCAAAATGTTGTCTGTTGACATTTTCAGTGGCCAAATATATTCACGGGGGAAATAATCTAATACAATAAAGTTACACTGCCCGGCAGTAGCTTTGAATAAGCAGTTAGCATGCTTTACTGCGGTCACGCTGTCTGTTTTCCCCTACTCCAAAAGTGATAGAAGCTTAATGGTGATGAAGCATCATCAGGGCATATATGTCCAAAATAAATAAATAAAAATATTTTGGTGTGTATGCAGAGAGAAGTTAATCTCTTCTAGGTCATTGTACTGATAAATATTTTAGAATTGTAAGATTTCCTGATTCCTGTTTTCTCTCCAATACTTCATGTATCAGAATCTGTGTGGACAGGAAATGAGGCACAGATAGTTGTGTGTCCAGTGAAACCTGAAATTCACTGAAATTCATAATAATACTTATTCTTTTTTATTTTATTGCAAATAGAAATTATATTTACAGTATTTTATTTCTTATTTTAAAGGCCATATTATGTATTGATAGATTTAATTTAAAGACGGGTGTGTGGGTAGTAGTGGTAGTAGTGGGTTTACTCCATGATGAAGGCTTTCATCTCTCTCTATATGAAAAAGTGTACTTCCTCTGATTAATTACAACTACTGAACCAAATATATGACGTGTGTAGTTTGTTCCTGTTTTTGTCTTTCCCAACATAAAACAGGAACAAACTGTTAAAAAAACCAAGCTGTAACCAAGCTTAACCAAGCTGTTAAAAAAAAAAAAAACTTTGTTTACATGGAGATATTCAGATTTGACAGGCCAAGGTCAAATTGGCATAAGGTGGTCTTAGGTGAGTTTATTTTACATCAACACAATCAAGCATCACACAGCTACATTTTGTTATGACACAGTATCTGTCAGGAGACATTTGCATTTTTTCATTTCCTCAGGGAGAAAAGCAGTTAGGGTTTTTGTGCTACTTATTGATAGCAGCATTTTTGGCACTTAAGATGCTGTCGTGGTGCACTGATCAAATCCCTCCTGCTCAGACGTCAGTCATTTAGAAGTGGCTTTGCTCTCCTGGTGGAGATCATTAGAGATAAAAAAGGTACACAATCAGGCAACAGAAATCCGACTCTGAAATGCATCCACAATTTCATACACTTGTCTTTCTTGGGATAAAAACCTCATCTGTTCAGACATCTGGTGTTTATACCATGTTGCCATCATGACAGTTATTCAAGCATGTCATTGCAGAAATGAACGTGAAGCTCATATGTCAATCTTAATAGTGACTCTTTGGGCTTTCTTTATTGCTGCGTTAATGTGTGGCAAACTTGGCTTTTGTGGTCTATTAGAGGTCAATTTGTGGTAATTCTTATCAGTGATTGGCCAAGGCAAAGTTGTTTAGTTGTTAGTTTCAGATGGATAAATAACAGGAGGTGTTAGGGCCCTCAGGACACCAAGCAAAGGAGCTTAAATAACAATATAAAGGTGGCAACTTCTTACCCTAGATTGATTGATGGAAAAATGTGTCACCAGCTGGGAAAATTCACGTGAACATCAACTAGGAAAGTCAACAAAAACTTTTGTACACTCGACTTACTGAGCTGTAGCCATATGTTGCTGAAACATGGCGGACAAAAGCAAATGTTGTGTTGGTAATAAACTTTTTATTTACTTTTTTGTATTGCATATCAATATTTTACTCACATGTAATTTCTAATATGTCTTAAATTGTAACTGTAGTAAGAAAAGTTATTTATTAGCATTATCTAAGATAACAAGTCAAGGTTAAGTCAATATTTTTGTGGTTTTATGGAATGTACAAGTCTGAGTCAAAATCACTAATATGAAGCTTCAAACTGTTTTACCATACTTGGATAGCAACATGAATCTTCACTGTTTCAATGCTCCGAGAAATAAAATGCAAAACATCTTCTTTGTAGTATCCAAGCTGTTTCCACATTATAACTTTAAGCTCATGAACACACCGAAGTCAGGAGAACGGTTTCCCAACTCGAGAAATGTAGTGAATGCACTGGTGACATACAGATATGTTAGTTTGTGGGAATGGATTTACGGGTTGGGGAATGGGTGGGTTAAGATATCAGGTAATTATTTGAAGCAAATAACTTAGAAGTCATTAAAACTGCCTTCCTGGGAGTCTTGAGCACTTAGAAAACAAAGAAATCTTCAGATATAGCTGGAGACATCTGTGAAACACAGAAAATGTTAGATGACAAATTATATTCGAATAACTAGGAAGTGGGCAAATGATGATATATAGCTCTGCTTTTGCAATTAATAACTTTTAACACCTTTTCTCAGTTTCCATTGCTTGGAATCAGAATCAGAATCAGAAATACTTTAATAATCCCAGGGGGGACAAGGTTCCTTCTGTCTGTGGTTGGCGCAAAATAATTTTTGAACTAATCCCTCTATCTTACCAATGGTCATACCGTCGCAGCAGCACAGTGTAGACCAGTTTTACAGTATGTAAAAGTATGGCGCCCATTTTTGGACTATATTGGTCTAGACCGTTCCTCCACCCTATTAAAAGGTCTGCTGTGGACTTGAACAACATTCGTGTACTGTAAGACTGATTCACCACCTCTTGTATCATGCTGTATGTTCATCTCTCATGTAAGAGCTGTCATGTATGTTTTGTGTTTGTTCTGTTCTGTGTCTAGTATTGTAAACACTGTTTGTTGAATGAAAACAAAAACTGCAATAAAAACAATGGAAAAAAAAAAAAGAAAAAGAAAAATATGGTTGAAAATGATTGCAGTAATCCTTCCCCGTCAGCGGCTTCTGGTCTTCATCCAAAGTCAAAACTACTGCTAGACAGCTAAATTGGCCAGGCTGAAGTTTTCTTATTACTGCTTTAGTAGTATCTGAGCAAATGTCAGTAAATAAGTAACAAACAAACCTAAGGGATCCGTATCAAGATTATGTTTATGTAAAAAAACAAAACAAAACTATTAGTATTGGTTGCGATACACTTTATTTTCGTTTCTTTTGTAACAACAGCTTCCCATGTCCCATGCACCTGCAAACTCAGAAAGCTGTAGTTACTATTCATTTCAGTAGAGATGACTTAATGCCCCAGTGTGGAGCTATTGTTGGAAATAGCTCCACAGATATGTTTTCAGTATTTATAATCACATGAAAATAAAAATTGTTGTTTTTGTTACCTTACAATGAGACAATTTTATCTACAAAGGGAGCTGGTCCTATTCTACTGAGGCCACCATGTTTAACCGGGATGTTTCTACAGTAGCCCAGAATGAAGAAACTGGCTCTAGATAGGACCGTTTGTGTTTTTTGTGAATTTTGTGTACGGGGACACCGTAGTTTCTCCTTTGCGCTTGGAAAGGGAGAGTAAAGCGAGTGACATGTCCTCTACACCGTTAGTTGCCAGTCAATCCTGCACACTGGTCCTTTTACTCATTTTAAAATCTTTTGACTGACAGCCCCAGACCCTGGTTGAGGCTATCCACTCCAGCCTGCTCCTGGATGGGGAGTCTGTGTACAGCCTGGTAGCCAACCCCATCCTCCTCCTGCTGGCCAGGGTTATTCTCACCAAGTGCTCCTCCAAGATGGACAGCCTCCAGGTAAGATTTTCTGTTACAGCCACTTCTATTTTTTGGGGAGATTTTGCTTAATGGTAGCTTGAACTAAAGGAGGCACACCCACACTTCTCCTACTTGAACATCTCCATGCCTTCATTTGTGGCTGCATGCTTAAGTAAGAGTAAAATTTCAGGCAAAAATACTACTAAGGTATAAGTTCCCAAAAAAACGACTTAATTACAGTAACTTGAGTAGTCTATGTCAGCAATGGCCTTGCAAGGTTCAGGGTGTTGAGACATTTTCAAGCCATGAAATACAGATTTCTATAAACTGAAGAATGTCAATATTAACACCAGCATTAATGTCACAGTCACTACTAGACATATGCTGCAAAGCATGTTTTTTTTATTAAAGAAGAGCCACTTAACAAGCTCTGTTTCTTGACTCTTCCACTCCTACTTCTTTGCACCGTAAATAACCGAAGGCAAAAAGGGTAAAAGAAATTGTAAACACTGGTAGTCATTCTCTGGCCTCGGCTCTCCATAAGTCATAGTCTCTTAAAGATCAAATTAACGTGGAGTCACATAGGGCAGAAAATCATTATTGTGCTGATGTCAGAGAATGTGCTTTTCATCAGCTGTCAAATATCTTCTCTGACATCACCAGTTGGGATGTGGACACGAGTGCAACAGTGTTTTTCTGTTATAGGTGATTTAGTGTTAATTTGCTCTTTAAATGCTAATGAGGGATAGGGGAATTAATTACCAGCAGCTTTCTCCACCAAGCATTGGGGAGTTGGGACTGTCTAGAATTAAGTGCACAACTCCACCACAGCTTCCTCCAAATGATGTATGTCACCCTTTACCTAAATCTGTTTAGCCATATTCCACTCCCCTCTGGCCGCTGTTCACAGCCCATTGCACAACAGTAGATATGGAAGGAGAGGGAGAATCTCTGCTGGTCAGGAGACAGGTGTACACGTGTATGCTGACAGGATGAATATATGTGTGAACATGCTAAGTTAGAGCATGTGTGTGGGCTGCAGGATATTGATTCAGTGAGACAGACAATTAAACCTCCATGTACCCGTGCAACAGAGGATGGGGTCATCTTCCATTGGAAATGAGGCAGGAGATATTTTCCCTGACACACAAATAAGCTTTTTCATGGTTCACTTCCACACTTCCAGTGCTAACTGAGAACAGGAGGCTATAAGGGGTAAGGGGTGGAGGCTGCAAGACATTTATATTTTTCCTCCCTGCCGCTTTATGTTGTGGTCAGATGCAAAAAGCAAAGGAGCTGTAGTTTTAAATGCATGGTCAGCACTAAGCTCAAGCATGCACCACTTTGGATGTTGTTTTCTTTGTGCTAAAGGGGCCTCAAGAGCAGCATTTTATGACCTAAAAGGATGTTGTATTATTAAAACAGTAAAATAAAAAATAGCGAATTTCCATTTTACACCTATATTTGGTATTAATGCCACTAAAATGACTTTAATCCATTTTATTGCATAATTGTGTTACATTGACTTGTTTTATCTTTAGCTATATCTGAATAGTCTGAAGAAAACCTCTAATTGCAATGTTTCAGGACAATATTGATATTGCGATTGTAATTATTGTAAATATTTTGGGGATTTTAAATGCCAGGCCTGTATTTGTCGTCTACATTGTTCTAAACAATGTAAAGGGGCGGCTGTGGCTCCGAGGCAGAGCGGGTCGTCCCTAATCGGAAGGTTGTTGGTTCGATCCCCGACTCCTCCGGCTCCTCCTGCCACATGTCGTATCCTTGTATCCTTGAGCAAGATACTGAACCCCAAATTGCTCCTGATGCTGTGCATCGGT
>NW_023339652.1:224139-226367 GCF_004916995.1 Morone saxatilis | reverse complement strand
CTTTGCCTTCACTGAGTGAATGTGTAGTGAAAGGGTGAATGTGTGTGAAAGGGTGAATGTGGCACGTAGCGCTTTGAGTGGTCAGAAGACTAGAAAGGCGCTATACAAGTACAGGTCCATTTACAATTTACCATTCCATTACCATAAACAAAATATGCTTGTTCCACAAATAATCAAGAAAAAAGGAGAAAAGTTTGGAGTTCTAAAAGATGGAACAAATAGATAATTACAAGATAATTACATTTATATTAGAATAACGTAAAAAATAAATACTCACCTAGAAAATAATTCTGCAGTGTATCTTTTGAATTTGTGTCTAGGTAAACAGCAGCAACAAGATAGTGATGATAATATTGTTTCATCTTCACATAAAAAGAAACAGTGTCCATTCACTTTGACTACATCTGAGCACCAAGCATCATTGATGGAAACACATGGCCTGCCTCTCGTGTGCTAGATCCGTGATGTTGATGGAGCATTTTGATGCTACTCTGAGTTTTAATTGGGTGAATGGTTCATCTATCATCCCCACTGTACCCTCTGTAAGCCTGTTCCAGTTCCTGTACTATGTAACTTTGTGCTCTGGGNNTACTATCTGTATAAATGCATATACACATTCTTCCATTTTCAGCTGTATTGTCGCTACATCAAACTGGCTTCCCATTCACAGTGAACAAACATCATTGTCTTTCTTCTTCTCCTGGAAGGTTTTAAGGGAAGTTGAAATTTAATTGGTAAAAAAATGATTAGTAAAAACAAAAAAAAATAACATATGTTATATGCTATATGCCTGACAAGATTTCCAGTAAAATTGTGTGTATGATGAAAACCTGTAAGTCCTGGCTGGTGAGGATCACATCCCCTGTTCAGTGTATATGAATTAATGGTATAGGGTTCCATCCCTCCAAAGCAACCCGGCTCATACATCAAACTTTTTTTTTTTAATTACATCAAAGCTTCTGTATAGTGCAAGTTTTTTTTTTTTTTTTAACTCTTCCCATCATCATCTTCATGAATTCTTATTTCATTTATGGAGGATTGGTTTTTTTTATCTGTTGTTTTTTCTCCCCTGCATTTTCTCAGCTGCTGCCCTGGTGGACCCTGCGCTGTATCAACCTGCACCAGCAAATCCTGGAAGCGTGTTCTCTGCAGCTCCTCAACTTGGCCCACAGCAGCATAGACAAAGGTGTGTGAGCATTATAACATCCTTGTATACATACATTTTTATGCTGTTGATTCATACACAATAAACAACATGATTTTGGTTGAATGAAAGCGCTGTTGGTGTAGACAGAAACATAGCTAGCATTTCAACCTGGCTCAGATTGGACTTTCTCCTATTTTCTTCTATTTCTATTGTATCCATGTGTCATTTTTAAGTCCTCATAGCTCATTAAAGTTATATAATATTACATTTGGAAGCTGTTTACTGCTATAATCTCTTTTTCCCACATTTGAAGTGCTTTTGCGGAGGTGAACGTGACTAACAGCTCACCTGCTAACAGCTGCTCTTCCATTTCCCAAGGGTATCAAAATAAGCTTGATTGGTTGTCTCGGTTATCGCTCCTGCACATCAGAGAAAATGTGCTCAATATTAAACCTTAATAAACTTTTTGTGCCGACTTTTTGGTATTGAATGGCGGGGAGGCTCCATGCTATTTAGAGGTTCCATTTTTAGTAAATGGCAGCTTGTCTGAGCGTGTACGGGGTGCTTAGTGGCTTACTGCCAGTCCTTGTTTTTGTATTTATGAAAACACCCAGAAAAGAGCTTTCATTGTTGGCTAAATAGTTTTAATATTATGATTATTGATTATCTTATTATTATGATCATGCAAATGTGATCAAAACAGACAGCTTTGTGAAGAAACAAATATTTTCATTGTGTCACAGAAATGACACCTCAGATATGCACCTCATCTCCCTGCTGTTTAGTTTGGAATCCAATAAGTTTAACTTTTTTTGTCAGGGATAGAATGGGCAAACCATGCCTTCCTGACAAGTTTAGGATTTTGGCAAGACTGTAAAGATGCAAGCTTCCCCTTTTGGCAGTTCGAAATAAACTAGACTGTACGTTAGCATACTAGACAGCTTCCTTAGTCCAGGGAAGACTGGAGGACAGCCAGGAAAGACTGGATGACAGCAGGGAAAGACTGCACCGGGAGTGGGCGGCTAGTTACCCAACCCACTAGTACCTCTGAGGAGGCACACCCAAGCCATAACTACGAAGA
>NW_023339652.1:220463-224039 GCF_004916995.1 Morone saxatilis | reverse complement strand
AACATTTTAACGTTCTCTTTGCTTGTGTTACACTGCCACTTCTGCGTGTATATTGGTGGTGGAACCCTGAACCGCCCCCTCCACGTTTACCCCCTTACCTTGTTACACATCCTGTGTGTCACTACAATGTCAACGCACCTGACCCCTAACCACCCCCCCTTAGAATCTGACTATCTCAAAAGATAAAGGCAGTACTCACAGGCAGTTCAAACCACAGTGACATTAACCCCATTCTTAAAAACATTAACATCTGTAAACAGTATAGTTAACTAATAATCAAACTTTAAGATGGAAGCAGAACTCTCAGCCGCTCTCTAAGAAGCCAGAAGTGACCCCCCAGCTCTTCTTATAAGTAAGTATATTCTAGTAAGATTGCTTAGTTATTAACCAAAGCTCCAGCCCATATAATTCCAACACAGTTTGGCCCCACATTCAACATTTAAAACCTGGGCATAGCAAAGTATTTTCCCCCAACAGGGTGATACCAAAACTGTCAACTTGCCCACGCCTATAAGGGTGAACACGCGGCTGCTCATGGCTCTCAAAACAGCTCCGTCCCATCCTGCGGTGCGCTTCAATTCGGCCCGTGGTCTTCATCCATGTCGCCTGTCACCTCCACCTTCAGAGCCTCCGTCGCTGAATTAAAAGACATCCGTCTCCCCTTGAGCTTCACTCGCAGTATCGCCGGGTACAGAAGCCCTGGGTGCTCCCGAGCGTGGGAATCCACTTTGGTAGCATCTTCTGGAGGTAGCCTCTCGGGTCGTCACCCTCCGCGCCTGTCGGTAAGTTTACCAGCCGCACATTATTCCTCCGGGATCTGTCTTCCAGATCGTTTAGCTTCTTTCGTAGCGTTGTCAACTCCGTGAGGCATGATTTAGTGTCTTTTTCATTCTTATGTAAGTTAGTCTGGATGCTGTCTATTTTGTTGAAGACCGTGTTGAATTTTTTAGCATGGATGTCAGCTTGCTCTTTTAACGACCGTAAAATATCGCCATTCTCTGTCATTTGCTTCTGTATCGGCTCCAGAGCCTTTTCTAAGGACTCTTCTAGCTTGTGTGCTACCTTCTCTTGCAAAACTTTCATCTCGGCAACTAACGTTAGCTTGATTAGCCCAGCCACATCGTCTGGTGGATCGCTAGCTTGATTTCTTCTGTTGGTATCTTGCTTCTTGGCGGGGGTTGGATTAGTCTTTGAGGTCATGTCTCCCGTTACTTCGTCAATCACCTCAGATTTATATTAAGACTGTCCTTGAGCCCAAAAAAGCGTGAAAAAGGAGGGTTGTATGTCAGTGCTCAGTGCCGTGCAGCCATCTTGCTTCGTGCCTCACCGGAAGCTCCCTTCTGAACAAAGTTTTGATTGATCAGGGATATGCTAACTTACTTCCTAGTTAAGGAAATAAGATAGCTAGAATAAAAAAAGTATAAATTCCTCACCTCCAAACAATCTTTTCCTTGTCTGTTCCCTGCTGCTCCCAGGTGTGGCCCGCAGCAACTCTGTCTCTCTGGTCCACCCCACACAACACTTGCAAAAGCCCTGCAATATGTGTTAATGTGAATGTAATCTCATCACGCGAAAAATTTGCTTCTCTTTCTGAGTGACCTCGCCATAAGACAAACATGATGACTTTGTCTGTAGTCTTTGTTGAAGTTGTCCTTCTTCAGTGTTCACATCTGTTAAGCACACATGCAGAGTGAGATGAGCATCGGTTATGACAGTTGAAAAGGCCAAAAATGTATTTGCAGGTTAAATTTCACCATATGTGTCACTGTGATCATGTTACTGGAGTAAGGAATTTAATATTATATTATTTTTGGGAGAGATCTACTGTCTCTGCTCAAAAAGGTCTCTGGTGTCAGACTTGGGCTTAGTTTGTCCATCCACTGATACTTGGTTGATGACCTTTGACCTCTTCCTTGGTAGTATCATGGCATGGTAACCAATTCCACAGTTGCCAAAAATGGTAAATGGACTGAACTTATAAAGCACATTTCTAGTCTTTCGACCACTAAAAACACTTTACACTACAGGTCACATTCACCAATTCACACACAGAAAGAAACTAGTTCATTCACACAAATTCACGCACCGATGGCTCAGCTTCAGCAGCATTCTGGGGTTGAGTGTTTTGCTCGAGGACACTTTGAAATGCAATGGGAGCCAGGGATCGAACCACACACCTTCTGATTATTGAATGACCCGCTCCTTTAAATTCCTTTTAATCAATGTCCAAGCATCTCTGTGCAGTTATATGTTGCCAGTTGTGTTTGATGACATTGTTTTCATGTGGTCACTTGAATTTAACCAAATGAGGTAAGCCCTGTAGAGTGAATTAACACTACTAATTGTACTTAATGTGAACTCACTCTAACCTTCCAGAGGCAGGCTCTCTGCTGGAGTCCCTGATGGAGGGGGACTTTGAGGCAGTTCTGATGAGCCCCCAGGTTTTAGATCTGCTAAACGGAGATGGCAGCTGCAGCGAGGGGGAGGACATCGAGACCTACCTCGAGAGACAAGTGCTGCAGTACCTGACTGATGGAACCAACGATGGCCAGACCAACAGGTAATACAGCAGGACACTAGGTAGCAAATCAGCTAGATGATTGTGTTTAAACTGGCTATAATGTATTGTTGTACTGTGACGTAACCTTTGCACTCTTGCCATCCCTGATGATAAGTTGGGACATTACAGATGTGGTGGTGTTTCACCATACCAGACATATGATGTTTGTTTTTAAGAAAAAAATTCTCTAAATCAGATCTGAGATTTTATTTTTAGGTTATATCACCCAGCCCAAGGTTTAGGTTCGAAAAATATGACACTGACCACAAACGTACAATACACTAACACAACTAATAGTTAAAAGGTGTTTTCTGTTTACTTTTGAATATTTTGTTACATACATTTTGACTTTTTACAGACTGCCATTAGAGATCATTTCATGCTGCTGGTTTCAGGCACTCTATGATCTTTTCACAATGAAGTTACTGTGTAAAGAAGCTTATGATATACACTAATCAGCCGTAACATTATGACTATCTGTGCACCCTGGTCATAATGTGACCAGTCAGTGTACAATTAAGCAATCAAAATTTTGGACTGGAAGCCGATTATATCGCATCTTTGTTCTTAGGTAATTAGCAATTTTGATAAAAATTATCCAAACTTAACATATTTAATCTTAAACTCTCTGCAAATGCCTACATGACAAGGCTGCCCAGGTTCCTCTGTGACCTGGTGGTTGCACTCCAGGCCCAGTAAGGCATGGAGCATCCAATGGGAATTGTAAGGAACCCATATGTAAATCCTCACACAGATTTTTCTGTTCGGGGGATCAAAATGTGGAATTCTTTACCTACAGAACTCAACTGAAGCCTGACTGGGATCATTCTAATTCTAACTGAAACAGTTTCTGAAGAGGGATCAGTCATATAGTCATGAATGATCTCTTGTGTCTTGTTTTATGCTGCTTTTAATGTGTTACTTTGTGATCTGTTCTGTTCTTTTTTTCTTGCTGAGTTCTGTGTTTTTAACCCTTAGGGGTTCCTGGGTACATTTTTCTACCATTCCGTTTTTTA
>NW_023339652.1:220264-220439 GCF_004916995.1 Morone saxatilis | reverse complement strand
ATTTTGGCTGTGTTCAATGAATGAAGGTCAAACTCTGCGTTATAAACTAATTCAATAATAAAAACTCTGAGTGGCGAGAACCAAAACAAAATGTGACTTTGTTTTGGTTCTCGTTCAGGCTGTTGATGCAGGTGCACTGCAGTCATGGTCTAAGTATGAGCAGTAGTGAGGGAGT
>NW_023339652.1:217017-220164 GCF_004916995.1 Morone saxatilis | reverse complement strand
ACGTGGGTCAACATCGCTCCCGTATTCCACGACCTCGGCAGCGGCATCCATCTCGTTAGCATCTTCGGGTTCAAGGCTCCGCAGCGTCGCTAGCATGCTCCCCCGAAACAGTAATTTTCTTAGATTTGACGCAAGGCATTTTCAAAAAATTGTCAGCCGGGCTCATTATAGAGGTACTCCTACGCACGCTTATAACGTTTCACCAGGTGAACACGTGTTTTAGACGGATATTTCAGTAAACCTCACCGGAGCTCAACAGGCGAGGTGTTCACACTACGACGCCATCTTGCCAACCCATATTTTTCAACTTTGTACCATCTCATCAAATAATTGTTCGTGATTTTGTCACAAACTTCCCTGTGGCACATTCCAACAGTTCAGCCCAGAAGCAATTAAACATGTCTAATCAACACAATGACTCATGCACTACAGTTATTCATCAATTCCTCAGCTGTCAGCTATCCAGATCTAAGTCATAAGGCACAGTAGCCAAGAGCGGGGTCTATTCCCATAAATGATCACATGGTGTTCCTAGACCAGATGGGATATATAAACCCTCCAGCATGTTCTGGGTCAGACCCAGGCTCTCATCTCAGGAAAACATGCTGAGCATACCTGCACATGGAGGCTTCCAGGAGGCACCCTGTCCCTAACTGTGAGGCCAGACACGTAGTGAGTGAAACTCATTTCAGTTGCTTGCATTCATGATCTCATCCTTTTGTGTCATAACCCATAATCAATCACCCATAAACGAGGATTGGAAGGCAGATCGAATCAAAAACTGTGCCCCCAGTCTCAGCTTCCTCTTCACCACAACAATCCAGTACAATAGATCTTATTCCCAGCAGGCAATCTGACTTGTAATAGCAGGAAAAGCACAGGGGTTATTAATAACAATAACAATAACAATACAACCCCTACAAAATACTTCAAGAGGCAGCCATATTTTTTTCTGCTACAGTCGGGATAGGCAGTGTAGCATGTAGAGGGGACCCTTATTAACGGCGTACCCTACAAACAATTATACCTTTATAACACAATAATTAATAACCCACAACTAACTCTCTTTCAATAATTTGTGACTTTTTGATTCTTACTTGTGCAATAGAACATTTAAGAAATATATGTTAATAGTTTTATTATTTTATTTATTCATTGGTCAATAACGAATCATTCATTTGGTCATTTGATACTTTGGTACATTTAACTTTTTGTCTTGTCCCTAGATGAATTAAATCCACATGGATTGTGGACCTGTGCCTTCATGCCTGTATGGACGACCTTCTTTATGACACAAGTTGGTGTGACAGCACAGATAAATTATTGATGCCAAAGGGATTACTTTGATAAAAGAAATAGCCCTATCTTCTGGTGTAATAGCAATATGAAGCGCACTATTCTGTTCTCAGCACTACAATGCCTAAAGGAAGTAATCTCCTCAACCCTGTGTAATTAGGACCCCAGAGACGCTTCATTACTGGGCACCTTGCAAGTCTACAGCTCCCTCTGGTTCTTCATTGGCTCAGCTCACTTTATACTAATTATAATTAATCCTTTGCTGAGTGTGGTAAGGTTTAATGCCATGTTGCTACACAATTCACTCAGCATTATAAAACATAATATACAATCAATATAATCAGACACAAGGAAACACATCTATAGCATCATTTCAAATTATAATCAAATTTCAAGTATCTTGGAAAATATTATTTAGGTAGTTAAGAAGAGGCTGCTAAAAGTTTGGGTTCCTTGTTACTATGGATAAACCAATTATTGAGATAATCTTGGAAAGTTATTTATATATATCTGTGCTGTAACTCTCACTATATCCTGACAGTAGTACATAATCTGTGAAAAAAATCTGGTTCCTCTGGCTCCTTCTAGTGGTCCTAAAGGTATTTGCAAGAATTCACCAGGCCTGAACTAAAACAACCACTCAGAGCAAAGAAAGATCGAAAGACACTTTGGGCTGGTGGCTTGAAGATAGTTGATTGTGGAGTCTGCTGGCATTGGTATTTAACTGGGGAATGACACATAATCTTATGTCTTGGCTGGTTGTTTACATTTTCATTTTTAAAGCAAATGTATATTGGTTCTAAACATCAGTTATGGGTTTCTTTAATTACTAATCAGTATCTGTATCAGTTGATCCCTAAGCAAGCACACTTTAGCGAACTAAAAAAAATTTTTAAGCATCTAAGCTGCTTTTCCTAATAATAAGGACTATGGTGCATATGATTGATACAATCACACCGTAATCGATGATGTCAATATGATGTAGAAACTTGAAGGCACCAGTGCACAATCATTGAGACTGGACTTCACAGTGAAGCAGGAGACATCAGAATTGTTTGGATTTATATGAAAAGGCCTGATATTGATTTTCACTCATTCAGTTGGTCTGGAAAAGACTCCAACCACATTTCCATTTGGTTTTAATATGGGATCTGTGATGTGGATAAGCTATACTGCCGATAATGATATCTGATCACAGCCTTCATATTTACAACTGCTTCAAATGAACACTCATCATCTCAGTTCTGTGTGCAGGTGGAGGAAGCTCATAACAAATATGGCACGTCCCAAATCAAGGTGAGAAACCTTGGGTAATCTGGAGGGACCACTATCACATGCAATCACATGACAGAAATTTAAAGCATCCATGGGCTACTATTCATTAGCCTTACTAACTAATTCAATTCAATTCAATTCAATTCATTATAGCACAGCTGATTGTGCCCATTCCAAATAATGTTCGCGATTCTAACAGGACTGTGGTGTGTCCCAGAAGCATCTCTCTGCTCTGCTCCATATCTATTATTGGGGAAAGCTGCGAGCTGCAGCACAGAACAAATCGCATTTGTAGGAAGTAAGACAGAGAAAAAGCATCGAGAATCTGGCTTATTTCCAAAAAATAATATACCCTGTGTAGACTCTGAACTGAATTGTATGCTACGTCAAAAAAGTAAAAAATAACAACAATAAACATAATTAAAGCTGCAAGCAGCGTTGGGCGGGACCTCGCACACCACGCGACTCGGGGCGTGCTGCGGCCGCGTCACGTGCCGTCGTAACACGTGCGGACCACAACATGAAAATTTCACGTAAATCAGATCAAAGTCGCTATGCAGCGCTTACTTCCTGTTG
>NW_023339652.1:212516-216917 GCF_004916995.1 Morone saxatilis | reverse complement strand
CCTCTCAACGCCAAAACAGTGACAGAAAGTTGAAACTGAAAATCAGTGACACTGATACCATACCACCATTCAAATATACAACTTGAGGTCCTCAACATTGGTGGTCCATGTTGGCCAGCAATCCACTTTTCCTGTCTAGCAGGAGGCAAGGGTTAGGGGTTGCTATTATACAGTGTGTAGTTATTATAGGAAAATCTAGGCTGGAATATATAATAACTGTCCCTTTATTCCAATAGCTGTATAAAAAGCAAGAGAAGTACATATAGAAAAAGCAATAGAAGGAGGTGATGCACGCATACAGTTTGAACACAAGCACAGCAATCTGAGCACAAACAGTGGCTTTTTGGGTGCGAGGGCAGAGTTTTCAGGGAAAGCATTAAAAATCTGCGTGTGAAATCAATAAGTCATGTTCTCAAACTTCACTGTTATGAATAAAGATAGGGAAATAGCCCCATACAGTAGCCCAAGACTCAAACACTGGTTGTACATAGGGCCTTTCCCATTTTTTCTGAATTACGCGGCCACCATAGTTCCTCCAACACACTTCACAGCTCTTTCTTGTCATCAGGACATCAAATACAGACGCAAGCGGTGTTCAGTTAGTTGCAATCTGCAACTTCACCACTAGGTAACACTAAATCCTACACAGTGGTCCTTACACATGCTACATAAAAGAAATAGATCTACTTTGGCTTTTACGCTGGACAAATACTACGTCACCTGACTTTGACAGCAGGCACATCCACAAATGACTATAGAGGATACCTACAGTGTCATATTTTGAAGCGGATGGCCACAATTTCACATATGACTTAGAGTAAAGAAATAAAACCTGTATAATTTATGTTTGAAATTAGTAGAAATGTTTTTTCTATCTGATCTGATCTGTATCTGATAGCTCTACTAGCAGCTATGTCCAAACCTTTGCTGGTGTTTGTGTGTGTATGTGTGTGTATGTGTGTACGCTGTTCCTCCCTGTTGAGCTGTGTTAAACCTCTTTAGTACAGCTCCTCTTCTCAGTTGCAGAGCTGCCAGTGTGGACACAGAAACCCTGCTTGCTCTGACAGTGACGAACATGTCCATGAATACTAATATTGTGTGTGTGTCTTCATCTGCAGCTGGCTAAAGCCAACACTGGGGAAAATGGGGGCTATAAAGACTTCCCTGTGTAACTCAGTGCTCATTATATTGTAGGCCGTTCAAGCAAATTCAGTATTACAATTATAAATCAAATAGTTAAAATACAATTATTTATATCAGCTGCACAGTTTATCATATGACTGTCGAAATAAAAATGTTTCATATTCAAATTAATCTAATGGCAGATTAGGGGCATGGGGCAAGGGTAACAGTCCAATTTTGGCGAGTTTCATAAAAAGGTAAATGGTAAATGGACCTGTACTTTCTAGTCTTCCAACTACTCAAAGCGCTTTTACACTATGTGCCACATTTGCCTTTTCCCACACATGCATACAGTGACGGTAAAGTCCATCGAACACTTCAGGGATCGAACTACCAACCTTCTGGACAACCTGCTCTACCTACTGGTAATGTAAAAGTAAAGGTAAAAATGTCTCCAAGGTAATGAAAACACCATGATTTTTATTTTCAGGTGGTTATACAGAAATTAAAATATACCTAGGAATATTACATTCCATTTATGTCAATAGATAGATCCTCCTAAATGTTATATACTGTCTTTCGTTCTCTAAATCATCCCCCAGGTTTCTATGGATGTCTGTATTTTGGCCTGACAGGGTCAACTGATGGAAAGCGAGCCAAGTCAAACCATCCGAAGTTTTTCTTCTATCCTAACAATTTTATGTTCTGGCATCTAGTGAGTATTATATCCTCACAGGTATGCTAGTGTGGCTGTACACTTTATCTTTCCACACAGCAAGTATGTGGCGTGTGGTGCTGCAGCAACCCAAGCCAGCAGCAGCATCCTCACAGGCAACCAGTGTTTTTTACTTGCTTGTCAATGTGGATACTACTTTTGCTGCTCTGTATATTGGCAATGTGTAAAGTCCCATCTATCCACTTCTTCATGAGTCTCTTATGCCTTGTTTTTTCAGTGCCCCTGTCCAAGTTACCACCCACCAGTTTGGTTCCAGCACCTGCTTGTCAGCATCTGCGTCCTGACAGGAAATGGTTTGGTTGTTCTCTCCAACTCAGAACAAACAGTTAAAAGTAACTGACTTGAATGTCTAGACACATTTAGAAAGAGTGCAGGCAAATAAGCAAGCAAGATAAATATTGTAGCTGGGAGTGAAAATGTCTTTTGATCTTGATTGGTAATTACCAGTGACAATCAGGCCTTTTGCCAGACATATTTCTATAAATTTAATTAACAGGAAATTTTATAAAGTGTCTCTGGATTTATTTTGACAAAATAGCATTCTTGGCTCACCTGAGCTCAGTCTATATGGAATTCTGCATGGTACATTTAAAATTGAGTGTCTTCACTTAGACTACTGGAAGTAATTCCGAGCAACTTTCTTGCTGACTATTTTTTGATGCATTCTATTCTGTTAAGATTTTCTTCCCCTGGAATGGATGGAATGGGCAGGGTATGTACACACTTTTTTAAATAAAATGTAATTCTGTTTAAGATATCAACAAAGAAAATGTAAAACCCTTTCCTGGAAAAAATTATTGCATGTTAGGGCTGGGCGATATGTTTTACATCAATTACTATATTAATATGGTTATTTCTTTGTAATAGTAGAGGCAAAATAATAAATGAAATTATCAAAATATAATAACAAAAATGTTTAATGGAACGAACTGTTCCACTGTGAATTATGTTAAATATTTAACAAAATAAATTATAATGAGATAACTAATTTTGGTAGCTTTAATTTACAATATGCTTGAAATCCCTAATTTGGAAAACAAACATTTATAAAATGACAAATCAATATGCAGTACAATATTATTGCCCAGCTCTAGTGCACTTAAATACTGACAGGGATGGCAAAGCCACCTCAGTCTATCTTATTCCAAATCAGCTTGCATTGTTGTTGTCCAACACTGTAATAGAATGATGAATAAATACACACAACTTCTGCTATCTGCTCTTAAATAAACAATGCAATATGGCTCACAATATAAAATCAGAAAATAAGACTACATTGTTACCAAACTAATAACAAAAGGATACAAAGTTTTTAATTTATCCATTGAGTTATGGATAAATAAATAAATAACAATTAATTAAGCTATTTTTCACCTAATTGACCAAATTAAAGCCTTTAATGTGTTTTGGTCAGTTTTAATTCATACACTGTATTTCAGTCCATAAATGTATCTATTACTTTTACTAAACTTGTACTTTTACTATTACTAAAAAAAGACATTCAATATCTCATGATTATGTGATTACGTCCTGCTATAGTAAGTGTTATCTTTGTCAAAATACAGAGATCACTTCCCACTGATCCACTGTTATAACGTTAACATTACAGCTACACACACTTTGTGGCAAAGAAAAGCAGAGAAAGACTAATGGAGCTGCTAATAGAGCAGATCATGTTGGTGCAGTGTGGACAGTACAGTTTTCCAGAACTTCACTGAGACATGATTGAGGCTAGTGAAGTGCAGTGGGGGAGCACAGAGGCCATACTGTTTAATATAGTTGTAAACATCAATGTTCTTTGTTCGACACAACAATATTTGAGATACAATTCACACTTTATCATCTGCAGCACAGCCGGATGCCATTCCCACTGCTATACAATTATGTGCAAAAGGATGTATCAAACTTTGAGTTTTTATTTAACACGACTTCACTTGAAAGAATTTCCGGAAGTGTGGTGTCTTTCCACTCTCTCGCTCACTCTCTTGCTCTCTCTCTCTCTCGTTTGGGTAAACAAACTACACGTGACTGATTTCTGGTTAACATTAAACATTTACGTTTAAACTACATATACATATGGCATTGTAAATTAAATTACATGAAAATGTCATTGAAGATTTTGGGGTTTACATGGGATGTGATCTAATACAGCTAGGTGTGTTGACAAATTTAATTGGAACAGCTGTGTGACAAGTAATGAATTTGTCCATGCTTCCATAAAATGGGAAGTTGGTGGGGTTAAATCCACTTTTGTTATTTTGTGATGTTTGGCTTGTAATAGGCAAGTTTCTAAGTGGTTTTTAATTTGTTCAACCCTTTAGTCTAACTCGTTCGTTCTTGGACTTACTTGAATAGGTTGTTATTTCTTACTTATTTATTATTCTATCTAGGCATCCAATAATGCTAAGTTCTGTAAGACTTTACATCAAAAACAAACTCCACATAAATGTAGTTCAGCTTGGAAGCTGCAATTTCCTGAAAGTGGGGAAATGTATATCCCAATTGTAGGAGACTGTCCTATTGTCTCCACCTCTGCAGGAGAC
>NW_023339652.1:207605-212416 GCF_004916995.1 Morone saxatilis | reverse complement strand
TTACATACCCGAGTATGGAGATGTTAATGTATATCAGTGGTTCATCGTAAACATCACGAACTTTAAGTCATGATGGATTGTTGTAACGGTGAAGTTATGATCTCGAAACGCTTAGACATACGTTGTCAACATAGGCATAAAAGGTGAAATCTTAGCTACCCTCGTCAGCCAGCCTTCAGAATAAGCGACATTAAACACTGGACACTCCTTTGTGAAGAGCTTCCTGCTCTGTCTTTTTCGCTTTCTTCTGCCTTTTCGATAATTATTTCCCTTCTTTGATCCATTCGTTACTACTTAATTTCCCGTACTTTTTACTTACGTGTTGTTTCGTGCGAAGGTGTGTGAGTCGTCCTCGAGCTGAAGTACATTTCCTAACTACTTTTATTTTGAAAAGCATCAAAGAACCGCGAGAATTGAATACTTTTGCAGTATGATCGTAAGAATAAATATCAGGTCAAGTATTAGCTCGCCTTATTCAACAGCAAAGGTGAACTTAATTCAACTTCTGTGGATTTAGTGCGACGGACGGAGGAACTTCGCAGGCCAGCGTTTCGTCCCTACGATGTTATTTTAGACTTTAGACTTTTAGATTAAAAAAAAATTTTTTTTCACCCATCAGAGCTGTTCTGAGCTACCACTCTTTGAAGTTTTACAAGGACCTTGCATAACCCAGAAATTCTCGCAGTATTTCACTGTTCAAGAAGACACAATGTTCCACGCCCGGACAACGTTTATTCTCCAGTCAATAGTGTGCCTCAAAGGATCCTAAGAGTGCAATTGCCGCACGGGCCCGCAAGGAGAGAATGGTACGCGGTGGTGATACGTTTTGGACCTGGGATTCTGAACTTTGCAGTACCGGCCGGTAGAGAAAGTCCTGAACTTCCAAGTTCCGGTTCCTTACAACAAGTAGGCTACAAACTGCATACACTGCGTGGGTCACACACATGAAAAGAGTTGTGTGCCGGTCTATAAGCTCTGTTCAGCAACGGCTTAGCTTAGAGGTTTTGTTTTTCCTTTTTATTAGGTGTCTGGTAAGATTTTTCTATTACTTCCCGTGATATTTTAAATTTGCCACCGATTACAAAATTCATCATCGCTTCTGAATCATCCAATAGGCGCTATACAAGTACAATACATTTAACATTGTTTTGTATTCCAGTTGTTGTCACCTGTGTCAGATAATTACTTCATTGTTGTTGAAAATACATACATGGTGGCTTGGGCTGTAGCCAATGGCTTTTCAGTTTGGTCACCTGCCGTCATTTTGAGATCTGCATTTACAAAGTAATGTCAGTTAGTGCTGGTTTGTGCCTGATTGATTGAAACAAAGCACAGAAAGAGTAAACACTCAAGACAAATTGAAGCTGTGATAGGTGCGGCAGTGCTTTGAGCTAAATGCTAACATCAGCATGCCAACATGCTTACAATGATAACATTTGGATGCTAAGTAGGTAAGAGTCATGCCACTAGTACTCGTTATTGTTAACAGATCCATCTTCATGATGCAAACTCCATGCACTGATGATGATGGTGTGTTAAAGCTGCAGTACGTAACTTTCATAAAAATTACTTTTTGTCCCCCATCCTGATAGAAAAACACCAATCAAAGCCAGGAACAATCATTGATTGTTGAGTCTCTTTCCCAGTGCGTCAAATACCGACGACTTGGGACCCTGGGATTGAGACTCAACTGTCAACTATCTTCAAGCCTCCAACCCTCTATCTTTCTCAGCTCTGATTGGCTGTTTTCGTTCAAGCATGGTGGATCCTTGCAAATTGCTCGAACGAGCCAGAGATGTAGGGATGTCACAAGAATCTGACAGTACTAATTTTTCTACTGGACCAAAGGTACCGAGGATGCAATTCTCCCAGACCTGACGGCACAGCATATATGCCTACAAATACTCAAAGGAAGAAGAACATGTAGAATATTGTTGGTGCAGCTGTACAGGTGAACTTTTGTGCACAGAGCTCTGTCGTCAAATCTGTCCTTCAACTGTGTGTGTGGAAGGTGTGTGTGTGTGTGTGTGTGTGTGTGTGTGTGTGTGAGTGTGCAGGAGCCCAGCGGTGAGCTCCTTGTCAGAGGCGAGAGAGCCGCACACTCGCCATGCCACTGCAAGTGCAACAAAAGCCTATTAAACAAAAAGCAAATAAGAGTAATTTATTAACGTAATCCGTGCAGGTAACTTAGCTCAAGGCTGCACTGAAGCAATTAATGAAAATATATCACTGAAAGTTTGTTTGGCTGTTTAGCATAAAAAAATGTATAATGGGCTATATTTATATCAATATATTATGTTTAAAAAACTTTAAGGAACAGCTTGGTTGCAGACAATGTTTTTCTTAATGCAATGAGAGCTGTTCACCTGTATTATTAAGGAAAATACAAGTACTGGAACAGCACTCAGTATTAGCAGATATTAAATGGGGATCGGGGAATTTTTAGTGTGTTATTAAATTGGTATTGAGAATCGTAGGGTTTCACTGGTATTGGTATTGAGTACTAAAGTTCTGGTATTGAGTACTAAAGTTCTGGTATTGTGCTTCAACATCTCTGGAAAAAAGCTCTTTCAACTATTTTAATATTGCTTGCTTTTACTGTATGTTATTGCATTACTGCATTTGCATCTTAAAATTGTGAGAACATTATTATTAATAGTTAACTGTGGGAGTAGTAGTAGAAAAAGCCAGATTCACAACACCTTCTCTTGTTCTATTTTCTAGGTCCCGTGTTCTATATAAAGGGGAAATGTACATACATGGAGATTTTAAAAACACAGTAGGATGCTTTTAAAGCACCAGATTCTACACACATATGTGAGTGTATTGCTCTTTTAACACACACTCTTTAAAGTGGAGGAGGAGATATCAGGCAGGAGAGAGAAATTGCACTTGATTGACCTCTGCCAACCCCATTTTCTCATTGGCGACTGGGTGTTGGACGGCACATAGGCCGCAACCCCTTTACCAATTGTAGTTGTTGGTGAAAACCTTGTATTTGGAGGTTGACAGTTTTCTGGAAGTAAGAAAAAAGCTTTATTTTAGCTAGAACGACAAATACATTCAGACTCACCCACACTAATGGAAGAAAGGTCTCAACTAGGGATTCACGATGATATCACCTCTTCATTTGTTTCGGCAGATAAAGGCTTTAAAATTAAATGATCAGCATCTGCAAATTCTTCTGATATGCTTGAATTACATTATTCACTCAGCTAAAAGTATGTCTGCATTGTGGAGGTCAGCATGGGTCATTCTTTCAACACATAGGCATAATAATATGTTAATTCCACTACAGGAGGGACTTGGCTGGAGCCCTGGATGCCACTTTGTACCTGTACTGAAACTTGGCACTACTAATAGTTCTCAGAGTTCTCAGAGTGTGCACCTGGATTAACTAATATGTCTGCACTGTTGAACTGCAAATTACAAAACTCAAATGGTGGACAGATGGGATGCCCTGGGTTCGACTCTGACCTGTTACCCTTTGTTGGTGTAATCCCTTCTCTCTCCACCCTTCCTGTCACACAAATATTTTAAAAAAGGTGGACAGATACACATTCACACCAATGTTAGTAATATTAGATATGACATCAAGAAGTGTTTTTTAAATATCAGTAGGGTTCTTCCCCTGGGAAATGTCAATATGCAGCATAAAACAACATTGTGTCTCTGTCATCCAGCTTTGTGTAGCTGAAATGTTTAAAAACTTACAGCCAGGTTTAATTTTAAGTTCCTTTGCCATTGCTTGTTTGAGTTACTGCCACTAGTTTGAACTCCATCCTAACGATATTTTGGATTTGGCGCAGAAGGAATCATGAATTAAAAGCATTATTTGGGTTCAAACCAAGAAAGTACAAATAGTGAGAGAAAATCACTTGTTTGCATATGTTTTCTCATAATTATCTATAAATTATACAATGTACATGTGAGTAAATATTCTACTATTATCCATTATATTCATATGCTTAATGTGACATTAATACACATTTGTGTCTTACTGTTTTGTAGTAAACATGCACCAGAGTTTGGACTTGTAGGCCTTTTCTGTGAAACTTAATGCATACATTCTCAAAGTATGATAGAAATTTATGCCATATGTCTCTCTTAGAGTCTTTTTCCCACTTTGTCTCTGTTATCATCTGATCACTTTTCCCTTAATGTAGAATCTATATTAAGCAGCACACTTTAACTGCTACTCAGAATAATCTGTGGCAGCGACTCTCATTTTTTTTAATGTTGCAGGGAGTTTTGCAACTTTGTAGATACATTTTCTAAAAGTGAAAAATGCAGCCAATTAATGATATAACTGTTGTCTCCCCTAACATAAACTGACAGTCTGTCTAAATGAGTTACAGAAGGACACGGCACACAGGCAGACAGAGAACATTTGGCTTTGACAGTTGACAGGTGTTTTCATGATTCCCAAAGACAGCGGCTGCCAATAAAAATAACTTTTTACTTTTACTTCCATTAAAGTAGCTGTAAATTGACCACAGTAACTAATTGTAAGTAAAGGCTAAGCTTTGATTTTTGATTTTTATTGCACAGAGAACACTTTCCTGAAATGCTATTTTTAATTTGTTTCAGCTAATCTTTTAACAGTTTTATGTTTAATGTGACTTACACAGGCCACTATAGACAAGTTAAAGTTTAACATCAAGATGGCACCACGTACGGTTGTTGTTTCTTGTTTTGTTTGTTAACTCAGTTTTTGGCTGTGATACCCGGAGCTCTTTCACTAGAGAAGAGCTCATGAACATCAGGGGAACAACTCCAGCTGATCTCTTTCCCACTTTTCTTCTTTCTTC
>NW_023339652.1:206076-207505 GCF_004916995.1 Morone saxatilis | reverse complement strand
TTATCACGGTTAAGGTAATGTTATCATGGTAAAGGTAATGTTATCACCAGGTTGATGTAAACACGCACTCACTATCACAACCTGAACACGTCTTTAACTTCCTGTTGAACTCTTCTTCGTGTGTTTCCTGTGCAGCACCCCGACATGTACGAGCGAGCCGTGCTGAGGAAAGACCACCAGAAGAAATACGGCGCCACGGTGGACCTGTGGAGCATCGGGGTCACGTTTTACCACGCCGCCACCGGCAGCCTCCCGTTCAGGCCGTTCGAGGGGCCGCGCAGGAACAAAGAAGTCATGTAAGAGCGAGAAGCTGAAACAGGAGAATGAAACTGCAGTGAAACAGTGAACTGACTGTTTGTTCCTCAGGTATAAAATCATCACAGAGAAACCCTCCGGGACGATCTCCGGCCACCAGAAGTGTGAGAACGGGAAGATCGAGTGGAGTACGGAGATGCCGGTGTCCTGCAGTCTGTCCAAGTAAGACAGCAGTGATTTCTTTACAAGAAACGACGTCGTCGTCCAAGCAGCCACTCAACAGGCTAACAACTCTACCGTGTTTCAGGGGTCTTCAGAGCCTCCTGACTCCGGTCCTCGCCAACATCCTGGAGGCCGACCAGGAGAAGTGTTGGGGCTTCGACCAGTTCTTCGCCGAGACCAACGACATCCTGCACCGAACGGTCGTCTACGTGTTCAGTCTGCAGCAGGCGACGCTGCACCACGTCTACATCCACGAATACAACACGTGAGACAGAAATCATCTTTTCTTCCCTCTGGATCACAACTCGTCTGGTTCGACTTCTATCCAACTAATAATGATTATTGGTTATTGTTTTCATTTCAATACCCGAAAATCTCTGATAATAACGTGATTATTGGTAAAAACCTGCAACTGCAGGTCATTCACATCTCCCACTGCCTTTATTCTGAAAATGGTAAGACTTTATTCTGATTATTTGGACTTAATAGATGCATAAAGCAGTGGAGTCACTAATGGGACAAGAGAACCTGAAATATCCGCCTATCGTTACCTTTATTGTTGTTGGGAGGCTGTACACGGGCCGGAGACGTCCCAGCATGCACTGGGTCAAAGGCAGTCTTGGTCTGAGTCAGACCTGAACCTGGGTTGGACGAGTTGTCGACTGTGTATCTGAAAGCTGCTCTCCTTCCTGTGTCCACAGGGCGGCGCTGTTCCAGGAGCTGCTGTCCCGCAGGACCAGCATCCCGCAGCACAACCAGGAGCTGCTGTACGAGGGCCGCCACCTGGTCCTCGACCCCAACCGCCAGGCCAAGACCTTCCCCAAAACCTCCAGAGACAATCCCATCATGCTCGTCAGCCGCGAGTCCGTCGCCACTGTCGGACTCATCTTTGAAGACCGTACGTGATTTTCTCCTGTTCTGCTTACAGCTTCACATTTACACATTATTTTAC
>NW_023339652.1:204642-206001 GCF_004916995.1 Morone saxatilis | reverse complement strand
TACACATTTACACATTATTTTACACATTTACACATTATTTTACACATTATTTTACACATTTACACATTATTTAACACATTTACACATTATTTTACACATTTACACATTTACGTAATTTTTTATCTTCACAGCCAGTCCTCCTAAAGTTCAGCCTCGCTACGATCTGGATCTCGATGCCAGCTACGCAAAGGTACTGATCAGGTTCCTGATTAACCCTTTACCACCCATTCCCTGCCGAGACAAGCAGTTCTTGAACTGACTACAAACAGCCTCTAAAACCTGTAGGAGAGCACTTTTATAGGTTTTATATCTGAACGCACTCGCTGACTGTTGTTGTTTTTGTTGTTGTTCAGACTTTTGCAGGTGACGTCGGACATTTATGGAAGACTTCCGAGTCTCTGCTGGTTTATCAGGAACTGGTTCGGAAAGGAATTCGAGGTCTAATGTGAGTCTGGACTCAGTTTGTCTGCTTGGATTCCCGTTTTGTTTATATTTGTCCTCTGTCACAGAGACCGGCCCACCCAGCCGTTAGCTTATTATTAGCTTACTTATTTAGCTTCCTGTTTGCTGCCATCCTCATTCATATACATGAGGCAGATCAGAATATGGCAGTAATATGTATAACAGATGAATATATGGGTGCAGTTGCTGTATTTAGCCTGTGGGGGGCAGTATTGCAGATTATTGAGAGTTGATGATGAAACGTGATTGCTGTATTGATCCAGAGAGCTGATGAAGGAGGACTACAGTGAGATCCTCCACAAGAAGTCAGAGGTTTTCCACCTGTGTAACTACTGCACGCAGATACTGGAGAAGACTGAGCAGCTGTGAGTGCTGCCCACACAAATATTATCATGTCAATAACATATCAGAATATATATTTAATATTGACTAGAGTTTATTGATAACACAGGACCTCCGTTCTCCTCAGGTTTGAGGTATTGATGCAGGCCAACATGATGTCATCAGAGTACGACGAGATCTCAGACATGCACAAGAAAGTTGTCAGAGTGAGTGCTCGCCGGTTACTGTTTCACATTAACGTGGTTCATTCATGTGTGGTCACTATGGTTACCAAGCTGTTTAACGTGGTTGCTAAGGTATTGGTAGGCAGGGGTTGTAGCGTTGTTGTTATTATGTTTTACTACACTGTGGTTGCAGATCTCCAGCTCGTTGGAGCCCATCGAACGAACAACACAAGACATCAAGAGTAAATTCCTCCCTGGAGGTCTGCTGACCGACGGCTGGACACAACAAGTGGGGACGCACCCCGAGGACAGGAAGTAAGGCTGTCTGTGTGTATGTGTGTGTATATATATATATATATATATATATACAGTGTATTACAGGTGATACAGT
>NW_023339652.1:203605-204542 GCF_004916995.1 Morone saxatilis | reverse complement strand
GTGTGATACAGTCAGATACAGTGTATTAGATAATGTCAGTGTGTTTCTGCAGTGTGGAGAAAATCAAAGTGCTGCTTGACGCCATCACAGCCATCTACCAACAGTTCAAGAAGGACAAAGCAGAGAGACGTGAGTTAGCCTAATGCTACGCTAAAGCTAGTTAGCTGTAACACCTGCTTCACATATTCACAGATTTACTAACATGCTAACAATGCTATGCTAATGCTATAATAGAACACAGACGTTTATTTAAAAGTAGGAACATTTCAGTTACAATCATTGGATTTAATGGTTCTTCTTAAAGTTTCTCTCTCTGACGATCAATATGTTAGTTTATGGATTGATTTCTGTGTTTAGGTCTGCCGTACAACGAAGAACAGATCCATAAATTTGACAAGTAAGTTCAATGACAGATAATAAAACGTAAATTGATATTCAAATAGATTATTATTATTATTTTATTCTTTCTTTCCTCTTTTAACATCTTATCCTATTTTAGCTTAGCATAAATGTAGCTAGCTTAGCATAAAAGTAGCTTCCATCTTATTTTTTTAGTAAATTTGGTGTGACTGAATAGTTGAGCTCCCTTAAAATAGTAAATTGATAATGATATTGATTTCTGTATGAATATTGATCAGACTGTAAATAATAATTTCATTGATGAGTTTAATCTGCATTTGTCTGCCTGCAGGAGGCGCTGTATAGAGCACTTTACTTCCTGTTTTATTTTGAAGTGCTGACCTGTGTGTGTGTGTGTGTGTGTGTGTGTGTGTGTGTGTGTGTGTTACAGACAGAAGTTGGTCCTTCATGCCAGTAAAGCTCGTTCTCTGTTCACTGAGGAATGTGCCATGAAATACAGACTCTTCATCTCCAAGAGTGAAGAGTGGATGAGGTGAGTACAGACTCCTCTTCCTCCTCTTCCTCCTGTTCTTCCTCC
>NW_023339652.1:201694-203559 GCF_004916995.1 Morone saxatilis | reverse complement strand
TCCTCCTCTTCGTCCTCCTCCTCGCGGACAGGAAGTGGTATCTGTTGCCTAGCGACGGTGTCTGTGTTTGCAGGAAGGTTCATCACGTGAGGAAGCAGCTGCTCGGTCTGTCGGCTCAGCTGATCAGCATAGAGAAGGAGGTCACCATGCTGATGGAGAGAGCCATCAAGGTACAGTACGGATTCCTGTAGACCAGGACCCAGAGTAGACCATCAGACCCTGACTCTGTGTGTGTGTGTGTCCAGCTGCAGGAACAGCTGCCTCAGAAGGTTCTTCCTCTGGTGTCCAGTGGGATGAAGCCTCAGGCCTACCTGAGCCAGAACACCTTGGTGGAGATGACCCTGGGGTGAGACCTTCTTCATCTTCATCTTCATCTTCATCTTTATCATTTTACACACAAAATACACTGAAAGTATATCAGTGAAAAATCAATCAATCAAACTTTATCTGTTTGATTGAGATGATTGACAGACAATAATGAGACAAAATGTATTTTACAGAAAGAACAATAACATTTAATCATATTTAATTATATTTAATAATAATTATTAATATTTGATTATATTTAATATTTGATTATATTTAATATTTGATTATATTTAATAATATTTAATTATATTTAATAAAGTGAAAGAACTAAATAAAGAAATCAGCAGAAATAACAAAAACAATCAGAGAGGATAAATCAATAGATAAATATATAGATTAGAGTTATTAGTAATAATCTGCTGTGTTTCAGGATGAAGAAGCTGAAGGAGGAGATGGAGGGAGTCGTCAAGGAGCTGGCAGAGAACAACCACTTCTTAGAGAGGTAAACACACCGTTAGCCTAGCTTGGCACAAAGCTATTCACACTGAGCTACAACGCTGCCGCTAGAGGCCACGCCCCCTCCACTCTGAGTGGGCGGGGCTACAGAAGCGAGTGACATTAACCTGCGACTGTTTGTCCTCCAGGTTCGGGACTCTGACTCTGGACGGAGGTCTGAGGGGTTGAAGGACGTCTGCAGCCTGTAAATATTCAGTGTTTATCCTGTAAATAACGAGACTGTAACATGAAGCTCGCAGTGAAACGCTCCGGAAGTAATTAATGAACCTGTAATTGACCTGACAACACATATAGGGGTTAATTAAGGGTTAATTGTGGTTTAATTAGGGGTTAATTAGGGGTATTTCAGGGATTATAAAGATTGAACTGTGATGAACGAATGTCTGTAATCAGTTTCCTGCATGAACTCAAACGTATCCGAGAGGTCAAATAAAACCAGAACGTTTTTTATTTTGTCGACTTTAAGGGTTTAAACTCGTTAATTAAAGACTGTTAACGAGTATAACGTTTATTTATTATACTCACAGGCCGATCAGTAATCAATGGGCTTTGTTTCCTGTTTCATGTCGTCATATATTCTCAGACAGAAATACCTCCTTCTCTTCATCTTCATCTTCTACTCTTCACGTTTTTGTTTTTATTGTCAATAAACAACATTCAGAATGTTTGTTTGAAAAACATGTAAATAAAGAAAATATCTTTAAACCGTCTGTATTTATCTGCTGTTTTATTAATTTATATTTATAAATGATTAAATACTGTGATGAATCAGACTTATGATATAAAGTCAAAGTTTAGACTTTCAGATTTTCACTGAAAGTGAAAAAATGAGTCCAGTTATTTAAATTCGTGCCTCCAATAATTAGTTTTGCACACAATTTCTTAAAAAATTTAAATAAAGATAATTAAACACAAAATGAAGTTTGGAATTATAATAACATTTTTACTGTTTGATTATTTTTGTTTCACTGTGTTTTTATTTTTTATTAGTTATATTTTTATTTTTTTGGCAGGCGTGAGTATGGAGTTAGAATCATGCC
>NW_023339652.1:198798-201594 GCF_004916995.1 Morone saxatilis | reverse complement strand
CCTCTACATTATCAGTTACTGACCTCTGCCTCTACAGCAAAGAGTTTGACGATGTTTTTGTGGTTAAGTTTCTTCAGAACCTCGAACTCTCTCATCTGGACGTCGAGTGGCCTCAAGAAACTCAGGTTGTTAAACACTTTGACTGCGTACAGGTCCCCAGTTTTCTACAGTGACATACAGAAACATGCAGTTAGACACATGTTACACATTTCAATGTTATTCCAAAGTCCAAATGTGGAGCTGATCATCAGAAACTTTACAGAAACTTTACAGAAACTTTACAGAAACATTTCTACATGAATCATTTTACAGGTCTCCTGAGGTTTTGTGGACGTGGAACCTAAAATAATCTTTATACTTTTACAGATGTACCACACCCGCGTACAGTAGAACATTTCTCTGATTAGACTCACTAATCAGAGCTGACACACCTGAGGCGGTGAGACCAGATTCAAACAGAAGATCAGGTTCAGACGGATCCTCAGACTTTAAAGATTCAGGTGTAAAGTTTTGGGAAATTCCCCGTCGGTGCAGTTTACAGCCTGAAGGATTTTTTGGATCAACTATAAACACAAACTGTGACGAGAACAAACTCCACTGAGCTTTCAGAAGTAAAAAGACGAAACACAGTTCTTCCTTCTTCCCTCCTGATGTCAACAGATAACTCAGATAATTCTGCTTCCTCTCGTCGGGGAGCCGGAAAATCCACCCACACGTTTCCTCTGAGGAAGTTTCTACTGGACAGAAACACTGCGACTATCTGTTTATTGATTGATCAGCTGATCTGTGTTACGGTTTACTGCGTATCTGAATGAATACTGTAGATAAATAAACACAATCCAACCTGAGTAAAGTTTTTAATCTCAATGAATCATTAAAATCGTACATGCTAACATTAGCTAATGATCAGTAAACACAAAGTGCAGCAGAGGCTGATGGGAATGTTTGTAGTTCTGTATTGGACACATTCAGACGTTGACCTGATGATGGCGCTACAGGATCAATAAACGTCTGTTGCCATGACGACACAATAGATCAATAAGCTGTTTTAACATTGATGTTCCAGAGATTGAGATGTATATTCAGGAAGGAGAAGAACAAGAAGATCAAAGATTACAGAGAGTCTGTTGTTTATTCATTATTTAATATAAAATATATAAATTATTGACTATATTAATATTATATATTATTAATATTATAATTAATGATGCACTGCAGCTGAATTATTAATGGGAATACGAGTATTGATCAGGGACTGGGAGCTTTCTACTGAATCAGCTGGACTGTAACAGGTAACGAGGATCCACCGCTGTGGACCGGCGGCGTACCTTGTGTCTGCCGCGGTAAACGTTGGCCGTGGCTCCCTGACCGAGCAGGTCTGAGATCAGCCACAGGTAGTTGGTGGTGCTCTGCATCCTGACGGCTGCAAGGGATCCTGAAAGCACAGAAACTGATGGATCAATACACTGATACTGTAGCATCTGTAGTGCCTAAAGCACCGAGTATCAAACCTGATTCAAATACATTTATTCTGAAATTCAGCATCAGTGACACATTTCCTGTTTGAACAATTATTGTTATTATTCAAACATTAATGTGAATCATATCGCAGTATTATTATCTGATGTCTTCACCTCACTGTATATATGTATACATATATATAAATAATACAGTATATAACATATATATAGAATTATATTCTTTATTTTAAGTAATTTTCTTAAACTGCAGTTTAATTTATTAACTTTGAGGATTATTGAGTGAACTTGTATCTCAGTAACAACAGTGATGATACAGCAGTAAAATAAAGATTCAAAGATTTGAAATTAAATAAAAATAAAGTTTTAATATTTACGCTTCCTGACGTCACCGCTACGTCAGTACGTAATGGTGACGTAGCGACGTAGCGGTGGGAAATTCCCGTTTTTGGGCCTCAAACAACAAAAATGTGCAAATAATGATATAATAATAATAATAATAATAATAATAATAATAAAACAGCGGATTATTAAAAGTATCTGAAGCGGTTCAACAGCCGCCATCTTTATTTACTGATTATTACTATAATAACAGCAGCTAGCAGCTAGCATTAGCTCATAAACACACAGTTAGTTACAGTAATGTCTCCGGTAATGTCTCCGGTAAGGTCTCCGGTAAGGTCTCCGGTAAGGCCTCCATGTGTCCGGTAACTGCGCTGTTATATTTTCACTTTCTATCGGCGGACTTTGACAGGAAATCTGCTTCGTGCTAACAAAGCTAACGGCTGAAACTGCGACACATCACCGGATCCGGTAGTTAACAGGTCGAAGTACCGCCCGGTACCGGAGAGCAGAGACTGGATCTGTTTATTCTGGTTTAAATTAATCGTTTATATTTTGTTTATTTCCTCAACCTTCTTTCTGCTGCCGACTCCGCTGCTTCCGCTGTGCCCCGGTCAGGTGACGGGAGCGGTCCAATCAGCGCACAGACAGAGGGGAGGGGGCGTGGCTTACAATGACCGTAATACTCCGACTAACAGCGACAGACTGAAATTATTCTGCATGTTTATCTCCTGATGTGAGTTAAAGTACACAGAAATAACTCTTAATGCACTGTTTCATCCTCAGATCTTATTCTGCTGTCTTTAACTTGCAGTCTCATCACTTACTGGTGGAAGAACAGTTTGAACCACCGAGTGAAGAAGAGATCAATGCGCTGTGATCAGTTATTACGGTTCCTGCTCAGGAGATCAATACCGACCTGAAGAAGAACAACACGCCCACTTATATAACTATATATAACTATAATTATTATATC
>NW_023339652.1:194349-198698 GCF_004916995.1 Morone saxatilis | reverse complement strand
ATAATTATTATATATAACTATATATATATAAAACAATATAAGATAAGATCCTTTATTGATCCCTAAAGGAGAAACTCAGCAGCAGAGAGCAATGTAAAGAGAATAATAATATCACTGGGCGTCCCGGTTAGCTCAGTGGGTAGAGCTGGCGACCCATGTACGGAGGCTGAGTCCTTGCTGCAGCGGCCCAGGTTTGAATCCGACCTGCGGCCCTTTGCTGTCTGTCTTCAGCTGTTCTATCAAATAAAGGCATAAAAAGGCCCAAAAAATAACTTAAAAAAAGAAAAATAATATCACAGAATAACAATATAATGTGTTTGTGTAGGTTTAATGTTGATACTAAATTAATACTTTTATTAAAATGTTTTATTCCTGTTTAGCTGGTTTAGGTTTCATCGTCAGAAACAACTGCAGGTGTGATCCTGAATGACATCACAGACCTGTACAAGGAGGTCTCTGAAGGACCAGGACCTCAGGCAGACCTGATCCACCTGCTGTTGGACAGAGAACTGAAACACTGCAGCAACTGACCTGTTAAATCTGCTTATTTGTATTTATGGACTTTATTGATTGGTTATTGGTGATATTGATTATGTGGTGATATTAATTATAGACATACTGCTGGCTGGATTATAAACTGCCCTAATAAAGACCCCCCCCCCACCACACACACACACTGTAAAGTGATTAATATGAAATATTATTAATCAGCACACAGACACAAAGTGGAAAAGTTCACTCACTTTATATTTAACAAAAAGAAAAAATCAGCATTTGATGAGTTACAACAGCTTATGGTGGCAGCTGATGGGCTGTACATGTCCATCTGGTGTTCAGGTAAAGCAGTCATCGTATAAAAACGCAGAGCACCATGAGAGCAGAACGGATCAACGACAACATTTCATAAAAACGACGACACAAACTTCTGTTTCCTGTCGAACCTCCGAGACAAAACCTGGAGACAAAAGTGCTTTTAACAAAAACCTTTTCAATCTTTTTACACTTCCACTTCCTTCAAACCTTTTCCTCCGACGTTCGTCTCAACCTGTACAAAACTTTCACTGCAGACATTCATCTGTCGCGTCGGGAAGAAAACCCACTGCTCAGGGTAGAAAGCTCCGGTATCCAACTAAACCCACCGATACGGTTTCAATACGTCCGTCCTCAAAAATGTGCCAATATATTCGGAGCCAGCAGACCTTTGTTTTATATCTCCGGCCCCAAAATATCCAGATTAAATTAACCAGTTTAATCAATTTAAATTTCTTAAAGTAAGAAATCGGAAAACGAGTCGGAACCAAAACTTAAAACTCTTCCTCTATGGAAGCTCTGAAAGGAAAGTTCAAGTTTTTTTTTTTCCATCTTTGGCGAAAAAAAAAAAAAAAAATCTTTTTTAGAAAAATGATTTTGAAAAAAAAAAAGTTTTTCCCTTTTCAACCTGTTTTCACAGGTGGAAAAAAATATAAAATAAAATAAATTATCACCTTTCATAGACGAAATAAGAAAATGAAAAACTTGCCTTTCAGGGCTTTCATAGATAAAACTAATCAGTGTCAATATTGAATTTAGTAATTCAGATTCACTGGTTCACTCAAATTATTAATATGTACCTTACAAATATGAAATCAAGTCCTTAAAAAACTAAATTCATTCTGTATAATTAATAATTTTGTCCCTTAATAAACAGATTAATTAAAACTAATAATTTATAATAAGTATGTTATTAATCGGAGGGAGCCTTCGGGTGATTTAAAGTCCCGACAGCGAGCAGACGATACGATCTGAAGCTGAAAGTGAAAAACCTCCTCAGTCGGTCAAACTTTCCTCCGGCTGCTCGACAACCACCAGTTCTGTACCAGAAATCATTTCAAAATAAAAGTCCTGTAAAGTGCAGTTAGAGAATGAGAACGTCTCCAAAATGTATGTTTGTTTGTTTGTAGTGTATGTGCGCAGGTGAACAATGTGAAATGATGATTGTACCACAGGTAGTTGAGGATGTACGGAGGCAGCAGGGAGCCAAAAAACACATATTTATGTCCTGGTCTGACACAAACCACCGTCACTGGTTTCGGTGGTTTGAGATTCTGTTCAGATAAAACAAGACTGTTTTTAATTTATGCACAATATTACACTGTAAAAACATCATTTCACCTTTATCCCCAACAGATCCGCTACGGAAGCTCCTAAAGTCCACAGACACAATATTTTTATATCTTGTGTGCACAAAATAATAATTTGTTCAAACACTAAAGATAAGTTTATCAATAATAATTTGTCTTGTGAGCAAAAGTTAAAACCTCATGAACAAACAAACTTTAGATAACGAGTTTGTGCACAAGTTAAAAATATCTTTTAGAACTTCGTTGGCTCCATATATTGATCCTTCCTTAGCCCCGCCCCCATTGGCTCCTAACTGTGATTGGAGCACAAAACAAAAAGGGGGCGGGACTTAGCCCTTTTCTGTCCTAAAAAAATTCTCTTGAAACAAGTTGAATTCAATAGGATGTTTAAATTGAATAATAACGTCCTGCAGAATACGGAGGCTGAGTATCGAATAAATATATTTTATTACTGAAAATCTTAAAGTTTGATCAAATAGTTCCATATTTTTAAAGATGTTGGTTTCTTAAGTTCAATTAATTTCTCAAAAGATTTTTTTTTTTTAAAAACCTCAGGTATGTTTTGGGTATAGTGAGATGATAACGACACCCAGCCCCGAACATTCAGAGTTTTTTTTATATTAAACTAAATCTTTGTTTCTCAAGGATTTTCTGTTTTTCTAGAACAGAACACATTTTTTAATTAAAAGAATAAAATGCCTCGTTAAGACAGATGTTGTTTTTGTGCTTTCAGTGTTTAAAAAGGAAAAAGACGAGATGTTAGAAACACTAATAAACGGACGTGTAGAGATTGTCAGATTCATGCTGGTGTTATTTTTCTCTTCGACAGGAAACGTTTCGATCAGACGACGAAACAAATCATCTCGAAAAATAAGATTCTGCTCGTCACGAGGAAACAGATTTACAACAAAAACAACAACAGAGCGGACGCCGCCTGGCGCTCGTCCGCTGGTCCCGGCCTCTCCGCCTCCTCCGCGGTTTAAAAAAAGATTATTTTGGCACAACAGTCCTTCCTTTACATGAACAGACACTGAAAACCTGGATATGTTCTTCGATTGGACTGATCTGAGATTGTCGCCGTACGTTCTGATTCTGTAGAAAAATATAATGAGGCAATATAAAAAAAGACGGAATGAAAAGTACTGCGATGATAGATTTACAATGATTTCTATATAGCTTATAAATACGATATCTACACAATATGTGGTACAAAAATACTATAGAGCATTTAGTGGGCACTGGGTTCCTTTGTGTTTCTTTTTTTCCTCAAAGTAAAAATAAAACAGGAAGTGAAGACTGGTCAGGCACAAGATCGCTGCTTCCTCCGTATGTGAGGGTTAATTAATAAAACAAGGTGTTAACAGAAAGTCAAACACGAGCGTTTGTTTTGGTTTAAATCCCACTGAATTCGATGATTTCGGGGATGTGAGTCATGTTACATCAGAAAGTGTTTGTCCCCTCTGGGCCTCCGTACAATGTTCCGTTTGTAGTGTTGCTAGTAAGAAAAAACCCAAAAGAGGCGGATGTCAGGAGGTCGTGTGTCCCTTCAGGGACTCCGTATTGATCCCCGCAGCCTTGTCAATACTCTCCTCTGATTGGCTAATAAATATGTGCCTTATTGCTTCTTGATAACACGACTCACATCCACAGCGGATCCTACGACCCGTTCCCAGGAGGTCAAACACCCGGGACCGCGTCCACAGACGGATGGCCGCCGCCGCCGCCTCCTCCTGCAGCTGCTGATGGTTTCATATTTGGTTTGTTCAGTCCACCGTGTGCTTCCTGTCCTTCAGCCTCTCGTCTCCATGTTAAGGCAACTTATATTTGTGATGATTTTAATAAAACCTTTTCTTATAAAATGTACAAAGTGTGGATACAAACTCTGCGGCGTCCTCAGTAAACACTGTATAGAAAATATATAAATATGCTTTTCTCTTTTTCAATGTACAAATGTTTCCTTTTTTCGTCCTCCTGGTTCAGTCTCTCTTCCCGTTTTTAACCTCATATATGCACAATTGCTATTTACAGTGAGGGGGCGGAGCTGGCGGCTCACGAGGAGTCCGTGCAGGGTGACGGCGGCGGCGGGTAGAGGTGGTGGGAGTAGCTGCGCTCGGTGTAAGGCGACGGCGGGCAGCTCTCGCAGTTCTCCTCCGCCGACAGGTACTGGCTGCGGGGCGTCGGCGGCGGCGGGAAAGGCTCCGAGTCGTAGTTGAGGTCGCTGGTGTAGCC
>NW_023339652.1:189579-194249 GCF_004916995.1 Morone saxatilis | reverse complement strand
GGCTGCGGGGCGTCGGCGGCGGCGGGAAAGGCTCCGAGTCGTAGTTGAGGTCGCTGGTGTAGCCCTTGGCGGCGGCGGAGGAGACAGTGGCGCCGGACTTGAGCGCCCTGCGTCCCGGCGTGTAGTCGCTGTCGCAGACGTCGGTGCTGCAGGGGGTGGTGGGAGGGGCAAAGTGGCGGTAGGTGTACGGCCGGTAGCTGACAAACACAGGAACATTTCATTAGCATTTATTAACATCAGCTAACATCAGCTAACACTGTATAAATGTCTTTCTATACATAGATTAGCATACTGACAGACTGGATGAAGATGAAGATGAAGATAAGATGAAGAGAAGAGAAGAGAAGATAAGAGTAGATGAAGATGAAGATGAAGATGAAGATGAAGATAAGATGAAGATGAAGAGAAGATAAAGAGAAGATGAAGATGAAGATGAAGATGAAGAGAAGATGAAGATGAAAATGAAGAGAAGATGAAGATAAGAGTAGATGAAGATGAAGATGAAGAGAAGATAAGATGAAGATAAGATGAAGATGAAGAGAAGATGAAGATGAAGAGAAGATAAGATGAAGAGAAGATGAAGATGAAGATGAAGAGAAGATGAAGATGAAGAGAAGATGAAGAGAAGATGAAGATAAGATGAAGATGAAGAGTACCTGTATGATCGGTGTGTTGACGGGCTGTTGGAGGAATAACCGAACTCCATCGTGTACTGAGAGCGAACTGTAGCAGGAGACGGAGGAGGATTCAGGATCTGTAAACAAACAAACAAACAAACAAACAAACAACAACATTAATGGAAACGCTTTGTTAGATCAATACTAACAGTAAATATTCAGTATTGATTATTGATTGGGAGGATTTAAAGGGCCAGACTCACCGGGGGGAAGTAGGTTCCCTTGGTGCTGGATGAGCTGCTGGACGACGCTCCGGTGACGTGAGCACGGTCGTACGGCGGCCCGCTGCTCCCGCCCATGATGCTGAGGGAGCCAATCACAGACTTCCCTCGGGACATTCCTGTTGATGAGATCAGAAAATAAATTAACAATAACAATAATTATTCCTTAAACGCGTCATCGTGAGCGCGGTGGCGTGCGTCCCACCTGGCAGCGAGCTGGACAGCGAGCTCGGGTGCGGCACGTATCCCAGCGGCACCGAGGACGGGCCGTGAACCACAAAGTCATTGGTGACCGTCTCGCCGTCGTCCTTCATCTGCGGGCAGAGGACGCGCTGACACACAAAGTACACGGCGCCCACCACGAACAACGCCATGACCACGCCCACGATGGAGCCGATGGTGTTGTTGGGAGGGGGAGGAGGCTCCTCCGTCGGGTCTAAAACCACAGAAGAAAAAAGTTTCTTGTTCTGTTTATCTTTTGATGTGGAATATGAAATATACTAAACAACTAAATCAATCAATCAATCGATCGATCGACTCACAGCAGCCGATCTCGTCAGAGTTGTCTGTACAGTCCATGTTGTGGTCGCACTTCTTATGTTTCCCGATGCACTGACCGTTAGAGCAGGTGAATTGATCAGGAGGACAACGCACTGCAAACAGGAAGAGACGTTATTAACCCAATCAGTGTCATCAATATCATCAATATCATCCATATCATCAATATCATCAATACAGTATCAATATCATCAATACCATCAATATCATCAATACAGTATCAATATCAATACAGTATCAATATCATCCATAAAAATACAGTATATTCTGATCACTATAATTAATACAGTGTATACTGATCAATATGATTGATACAGTGTTTTCTGATCAATATGATTGATTACCTTCACACTTGTTCTCATCGGACCGGTCCTGACAGTTGATCTCTCCGTTGCAGCGGAGGTTCAGATCAATACACTGTCGGCTGTCACACTGGAACTCCGACTCGGAGCAGACGGGACAGTTTTCCTCGTCGCTGCTGTCGTCACATTCGGGATAACCGTCACACCTCCAGGCCTGAGGGATGCAGTCCACCTCCCCGGAGGTACAGGAGAACTGCTCCGGAGAGCAGGTGGGGGGCTCTGAGGGCGGAGGAAGAGGGAGGAAGAGGAGGAGGAGGAGGAGACACTGTGAGACTCTGGCCTTTAAAACCCAGTAAGAGGTCTTTGAGATCTTTGAGGTCTGTAAGGTCTTTGAAATCTTTAAGGTGTTTAAGGTGTTTAAGGTCTTTGAGATCTTTGAGGTGTTTAAGGTCTTTGAGGTTCTCACCTCCACAGGAGAGCTCGTCCTGCAGCAGAACCAGGTGGACGGGACACGAGCAGCGAGTCGTCCCGTCTCCCTTCACGATGCAGATGTGGGAGCAGCCGCCGTTGTCCCAGGTACACGGGTGTTTACCTGCAGGGACAGAGAGCTCAGGTGAGTCTGAGGGAGAACGTGTTCCTCTGAATGAACACTAACCGCGGTCACTCACTGTACTCCCTCATGTCCAGCTCGTGGACCGCGTGGATGTCGCTCAGGTACGTGATGCGGGCCTGGATCTTGGTGCGTCCCTCCCTCGTGGTCTTGTCGATGCGTTCGATCATCTGCTGCTGTTTGTCGATCCAGTACAGGTGGTTCCCGAAGACCGTCAGCCCCACCGGCTGCAGGATGTTGGAGTCGGCGATCACGATCCGATTGGCTCCTGAACGTAAACAAACAAACAAACACAGCGGGGCAAAAACAAAACAAGGTTGGAGGGCAAAAAGTTCAGGAACAAAGGCAACGGAACGGGTGAGAAACTGAGGGTGAGGCAGGAGGGGAGGCAGGAGGACAGGGACACACTGAGGTCAGTAAGAAACACATTTATATAATATATTATATTTATATTATATAGATTATATTATATATATTTATATTATTTTATATTATATATCTGATTACATCATAAAGTGACTCTGTGAAGAGTCTCTGAGGACGCAGCAGCAGTTTCTGCCACTAGGGGGCCTCTGACATCCAATAATAACAGGAAGTGTGATGAGGTGGTGAAGCAGCGTGGGATCATGGGAGTTGTAGTCAGCCTCTCTCATACTGTTGGACTTAAACAGTTTAAAACCAGATTTTATCTTTGTCAAATATAATTTAATTAAAGTTTTTACACTTCATCTCCACCTCCACCACCCAGAAATGGTGATTGTTGGACAGATTCACTTTGAAGTGGGTTTTTATTGATTATCTGACAGTAAACTGATTGATTATGATAGCAAAAGAAAAGGTCTCACTCTGAGACTCAGTCCTTCTTCTTCTTCATTGTATTCCAGAGTGAAGCTTCTGATTTATAGTTTATATAAAGTCCATAAAGTTTATTGATAAACACTCATTTTAAAATGAACTGTATAATATTGGTATCAATCAGGAACCGGCATGGAGGACTTTAAAGTAACAGTGAAGTATTATAAAGGAATCATTTAAAGCCTTTACTGATCATTGATCAGCTATAATCTAATAACGGTTTCTTTATGGATCCTAAAATATGAACTAACTCTGAATCTCTACCGTCCAGCTTCCACCCTTCAGACTCACCAGAGAGGTCGCTGCTCTCGATGCGTCGCAGGTCTGAGTCCACCCAGAACAGCTTCCCCACCTCGTTATCGATGGCCAGAGCGACGGGTTTCCCCAAACCGCTGAAGAACAGAACCTCTCGCTCGGTGCCGTCCAGCGCCGCCCGCTCGATCTTCGGAGAGCGCTCCAGCAGGTTGGTGAAGTACATGTACCTGCAGACAGCGAGGAGGGTCAGTTTCTGAAGAACCGAAGGAACCCTGCGACCATGGTTCCGAACAAGAGGACAAACAACAGAGAGAACAACTGCTGTCTTTTATCTGAAGCTCTGAAACGTTTCCTGGTTTTAATCAGAAATAAAGAACAAATCTGACAAACATAAACAAGATCTATCTCTGTGTATTGATCTCCCAGAACTCCAAGAACTTAAAGAACTTACTGATCCGCTCCAGGAACTAAAACATATGTACCAATGTGGTAAGTAAAGTTTAATTTGTTTTATGATTCTAAAATCAGTGGTTTTGTGAGTGGAGTCTGGCGTAGCCGTGGTGCTGTGATGTGGTTCTGGGTACCGACCCTCTCTCCGGGTTGACGACGATGGCTCTGGGTTTGTCGTGTTCTCCTCGCAGCACCACGCCGACCCTACTGCCGTCGGTGCGGGTGACGTTGATGACGTTTGTGACCTCGCTGGTCCAGTAGATGAAGCGGCTGTAGATGTCGATGCTCAGGTCGTACAGCTGCAGACCCTGATTGGGTCCGCCCAGAGAGCTCGACACCACCGTCATACTCTGAGGACGACAGACAGACGGGTCAGCGGACAGACAGACGGCTCACAGACAGACAGCTCACAGACAGACCGGTCAGGTAGACTCACCTGGTTCCCGTCCTCCTGAGCGCGGCGGATGACGTTCTGCTTGGAGTCGATCCAGTACAGCTGTTTGTCCAGCGGGTCGTAGTCGATGGCTCTGACGTTCCTCAGACTGTGAATGGGAAGAATTATATCTGGACTCTGCTGCTCATCAATCACCATCCGGTTAATGGCCGTCTTCTGACTGAACAACAGGAAGGAGGTCGGAGCTACAACAAAGACACAGAGATATTGATTATATTGATCAGTATACACTGTATCTTTATTGATTATTGATCAGAATACACTGTATCTTTATTGATTATTGATCAG
>NW_023339652.1:180639-189479 GCF_004916995.1 Morone saxatilis | reverse complement strand
TGGCATGATTCTAACTCCATACTTGAGCTTCTGTAAACATCCTTACATAACGATTATTTGAATTATGAATTAATCTAACACATTTGTTAAATGCCTTTTTTTAATTGTAAAATTTGTTATTAATTAATGAAATGCTGTATTTGTTCAATGTCTGTCTCACTTGTGGTCCTCTATAGAGGCTCTATTTACCAATTTAAAAGAGAAAAAGCAAAATATTGAATTGCTAAATTAAAATTACAAGATGAACTGAACGTATTAAATCTCAATCTCAAGTCTAAATGTAATAGAATTAAAATTAATACAAAAGCTAAAGAACCAAATTTTTATTTATTTCGCTATTCTGACAGAATCTTCTTTGACTGTTTTTGTGGCACCAGTGAGCTTCCATACATGCTCATATAAAGTATCTCACCTTCCTGTCAGGTGATCACTCGCTCTCGTCCAATCAGGACTGTTTTTCCAGCCAGCTTTTGAATAAACAATCAGAGGTCAAGTTAGCTTGTGTATGGAAGATTTATCACAACAGAAATAAAGTCACATACAGCTAAAAAAAAAAAAAAGATAGTTTTCAGCAGTTTGCAGAAAGTTATTTTTTAAATTCTCTGTAAACATTTTATACACTAGATGTACGGGGGCCCATTTCCACCAAGAAATAAAATAATTAGTTAAAAGTTAGAAACTATATTGTTTATGAAATCTAAATAATTTCTTTCTTTTTCTTAATTGTTGATATGATGATTATATTTATGTGGAAACTAATTTCTGTCAGGAAAATAAAATAAAAATGTATTAAAAGTTGTGATAAATCCAAATGATGAGATTAGCAAATTAAAAAGACCACAGATCTAAAGGTTAATTAATTTAAATATACTGACTTAATTTTCTTTTAATTGTGACCTGGTTCAAAATCACGACTTTCATAGTTTTGATTTAAGTTTTTTATTATGAAATTATTTAATTTCAATGACTCAATAACCTCAATAATTTTTGACTCAGCAGCAGTTTTTGGCAGAAATGAGCCTCCGTACATTGGAGGGTCCTGATGTTGTTCTTACTGTAACAAACAGACTCTTCAGCTCTCCTCCCTCCCATCAGCACCATTGTTGGTTTCCATAGCAACCGGCCTGTTGGAAAATCACGTCTCCTCGTTGCTGCGGTTGCCATGGCGACGTGCTGCGACAGCAACCCCCGTCAGCTTCAGAGCAGTAAGTGTATATGGACGCCATCGTTTCCTTTTATAGAGTGAACACACACTGCAGAGCCAATAATCAATCAATAACTGATCATTGATCCACCCGGAGGAGAGAAATCTGCCTGAAAATAATAATAATTATATTAATAATAAATATATATATATACATATATAATAAAAACAGACTGACACTCTAGCGCCCCCAACAGGCTGAAATCACCACTGATCAATAAACTGATCAATAAACTTTATCTTCTTATATTTTACAGCAGCAGAGAGGCTCCTCTGTACGGAACAACAGTCAATAAACTGATGTTTATATGTTTATATGTTAAATGTTAATAAATAAAATAACATTTCATTAGATTTATTACTTTTAATAATTGTATTTATATTTCAAATTTCTAAATTTAAATGTAATAATTGTATAAAGTATTTGATCAGTGGGGGGGGCATCCTCCTCTTCATCAGCTGCAGCTTCTTCCTCCTCAGCTCCGAGCAGACAGACAGGTGGTCGGACGGACAGACAGGCAGACAGACAGGTGGACGGACAGAGCGACCATGATGTCTCCCTCCTCCTCTCCCTCCTCCTCCTCTTCCTCTTCCTCCTCTTCCTCCTGTGGATCGCGGACAAACACCATGAAGCGTCTCTCGCTGCTCGGCTGTGAACTGGTGAGTTTCCCCGTGAATATCCCACATTTACCCCCAGAAACACGCCTCCTTGTCGGCCTCGTTACCGCCGACACTCCAGAGGCTGCGAGCGGAGGTTTGAGCTCCGATCTGCGGGTTGATGAGCTGCAGATCTCCGGGAGGGAACCCGCTCTTATTCTTACAGTCTGTACGGTTTATTCCTGTGATTGTTATTATTATTATTATTATGATGATGATGATGATGATGATGATTGTTATTTATATGTAATGGAGGTTTGATGGCTCCTCCAGACCCACCGGATGGATGCAGCAGCAGACATGTTGTCCAGGCCTGATGCTGCTCTGATTCTCTGTGGCAGCGACGGCGCATTTATTAGTTTATTTGTTTGTTTGTTTTCTGCTGGTCGGAATAAACATGTTTACGGCTGCAGATGGAGAATCAGTGGTGAGGATGTGAGCTGGATGTATTTCTAATGAATCCCATTAAAGGCTGTTGTTGTTATTTGGAGCTCAGAGAGCAGATTATTATTATTATTATTATTATTATTATTTATTAAAGGTTCCTGATTTCAGTTACAGCGAAACTCAGAATCTTCTGCTTCTGGTCCGCAGTGTTTAACTCTTTACTGAGATCAGCTGATTTTATATTATAATTATAGTTAAAATAATAACTATAATTATATAGTTTTATTTCACATTAAAGCTCCAGTGTGTAAAAACATCAGTATAATATAATATAATATAATATAATATAAAACATTATTGTAATATAATATAATATTGGGTCCTCTGGCGAAGTCCACCATGTCTCTACAGTAGTTTGTAAGGTGAGGGTGAAGCGAGGGAGTTGCATCTAAATACTAAAGAATCCTCCACAGTAGATCTTTAAATGAGTGATTCAGGTGGTCATTAGCATTAACAGTTAGCAGAGCGGCTTCAGAGGGAAACCAGACAATATTTATAAAGTTGTGTTTTTTCTATTACTAATTGATTAATTTACTGATACATTAATAATAACTGATAATTGTTTTAATAATAATTGATGATTGTTTTAATAATAACTGATAATTGTTTTAATAATAGTTGATGATTATAAGAGAGTGTATCTAATATTCTGTGTATAGGTGTATTATATACATACACATACCTGTAACTGTCAGTGGTTCTCCTGCTGATCACTGGGATGGATGCGGTTGCTATGGGGAAATCCAGCCGAGTAAACACAAGAGCTTTCGCCCCATGGGCTTCTTCACATCCTTAATGGTGGACCTCAGAGGAGAGCTGGATCCCTGTGGACTCTAAACTGGGTCCCTGTGGAGGATTAATGAAATCAAGCAGCAGCACAGGCAGTGAATGAGCTGCTGTCGATGGTTGCAGGTTGTATTTAGATAAAGTGATGAAGGGACATTATTCAATACAGAGACAACAACATCTCCACATTGTGTTGAATGGGAAGAGTTTCTGTCTCTGACGGGAACTCATTTCTGAAGAGGAACAACAACGTTTGCCTCCGTTATCTAAAGTCGTCGACAGTTCGCTCAGTGATCACTTTCTTAAACAATCCAATCAGTCCTCCTGCGTACGTCTCTATTAGAGCCAGAACATCACTTTATACCAACAATTAACCTTCCTACCAACCAACCAACCAATCAAACCAACCAACCAACCAATCAACCATCCTTCCTACCAACCAACCAACCAACCAACCTACCAACTGACTATCAACCAACCAACCAACCAACCAACCAACCACCCTTCCTACCTACCAACCAACCAACCAACCAACCAACCGACTGACTACCAACCAACCATCAGTGTTAATCCAGCTCCACCAGCTGTACAGACCCAGGAATTAGCAGCTCCTCTGATATCAGAAATCTCTTCCAACCTACTAACTAACCAGGTTTGGTACCATTGTGCCTGAACAAAGTTCTGGGTGGGTCCAGAAGTGGTCCAGTAAAGTCTTTGGAAAGGTCTCTGAATGTTTCTGATGGTACTAATGAAGACTGTGTTTGTGTGTCCACAGCTCCTCTCCGGTGCAGCAGTATAGCGATGGTGTATTCACAGTCGTCAAACGCAGTTGGTGTCAATCCCTCGCTTTATTCTCCATCTTTCACGTATCAGATGTCATTTAACTACTCTGAGAGGGAAAATTCAACTGTCCTGGCAACCTTACCCACAACTCCCCTCTGCAGCCTCGAGGGCTCGTCCTCTGGCGAGCCCAACAGGACCTCCCCCTCTTACGAGCTGACTTCAGGTGAGGTCGCCATCCTGGGCTTGGTGTTTGGGGTTCTCTGGCTGGTCTCCATCTTGGGAAATGCCCTTGTCTGCCTGGTCATCCACCGGAGCCGACGGACTCAGTCCACCACCAACTACTTTGTGGTGTCTATGGCCTGTGCAGACCTGCTGATGAGCCTGGGTTGCGCCCCCTTCATCTTCCTGCAGGTTGCCTCAGGACGATGGCCATTGAGTGCCGCCGCATGCAAGGCCGTACGCTACCTGCAGCACCTGTGCCCCGGCGTGCAGGTCTATGTGCTGCTGTCCATCTCTGTAGACCGCTTCTATACAATCGTTTATCCCCTCAGCTTCAAGGTGTCCAGAGAGAAAGCGAAGAAGATGATCTTGGCCTCATGGCTGTTTGATGCAGCCTTCGTGTCACCGTGTCTCTTCTTCTATGGTTCCACATCCACAGCCAGCGGTCATTGTGACTTCTTCCCTCCGGACAGCTGGGGCAGTGTTGCCTACGCTGCCATTCACCTCCTGTTTGGATTTTTGGTCCCAGTGGCTCTGATTATGTCGTTCTACCAGCGGGTGGTCCGCTACATCTGGAGGATCAGCGCTGATGGCCACACCGTACGCCGGACAATGAACATCGTCCCACGGACTAAAGTCAAGACCATTAAGATGTTCCTCATGCTCAATTCAGTTTTCTTCCTCACCTGGACGCCCTTCTTCATCGCCCAGCTGTGGCACCCGAGGGAGTCTGATGGACCCAGTAGGCAGGGACTGCTGTTCTTCACGGCCATCGCCTGGATCTCCTTCAGCTCCACGGCGTCCAAGCCAACCCTGTACTCTGTCTACAATGCTAACTTCAGAAGAGGCATGAGGGAGACCTTCTGCATGTCCTCCATGAAATGCTACCGCAGTAACGCATACACCATTACGGCGAGCTCTCGGATGGCCAAAAAGAACTACATTGGGGTGGTGGACATCCCGGTGCAAGCAAAGACGGTCGCCAAGGACTCGGTTTATGATACATTTGACCGAGAGGCAAAGGAAAAGAAGGTGGCCTGGCCCACTAACGCCAACCCTCCGAATACCTTTGTCTAATTGAGTTTTAAAACTGTGAATGTACAAAATGAACTAGTTTGAAACTTTATTCTACAGCAAAAAGTCACAGTTGGCAGGTGAGCAAGCTGGAACATGTTAGCCCTCAATTCAACTGAGACACAAGCTCACAGAAACAGAATGTGTTCATTTTGTATAAAGGGCTTTTTCTGATCTAACACACCTTCTGGCAGCCATATTGGAGGTTCTCAACAGCTGTGAACAGCTAGCCGTTTTTATACTTCCGATTTGAATCATTATTTATTTCTGCGCTGTGTTTTGATGGATTGTTTTGCCATTGATGTATCAGATTTTGTGTTTTGATGTCAGCTTGATATCTAGCTAACCATAGTCTGTGGCCCTTGATCAGTGACCGTCGTAAATGCCTCTGATTTGCTGCAGTAATGTTTGTGGTAGAAGCTAACGTTAGTAGTGGCCACTAGCTGTATGTTAACACTGACATCATCTGCTTTGCTACATTAAGAGTAATTGTGAGTTGGCTCGCTAACAAAGCCCTAAATCTACAGTTTGTTCAGGTTAAAGTAAAGCTCTCAGTGTTAAAGACAAATGGGGACTGTAGAGTTGTAAAAAAAAATGAAAGGTTTTTTTGAAGAGACGATGTTTGAGCGCTTCGAAGGCTGAGCTGGACATGAAACTCTCAACAGAACAACTGTCCTGCAACCAAAGCGAACGTTTCAACATGACCTACTCAAGCATCTGCAGTGATGTGGTTAACTGCGGTATGGTGAGGGTTAGGCAACTCAAACTTCAACTTCGCAACTCAATAGAAAGCAGAGATGCGCCGCTAGCTGCTGTTTTACAGTGTATTTTTACAGGTGTTTTCTTTCATTTCATTAAACGCTGATTTGGAAACGGATTTCTCCAAAACACATCAATCAAATTAGATACAACTGATCATTATCTATCTGCAACCAAACAACCAACTGACGAATACATTATGATTAAAAGATATGAGACATATATAGCTTAAGTTAGCTAATGTTAGCAGAATACTAGCTAACTATCTAGCTAATCTTCATCAATCATAAACTTGCTAATTAGCTTCTGTTTTGTCAACATTAATTATCAGATGTAACTAACTAGCCAATGATTGATGTAAATTAGCTAGATAGTGGGCTAGGGTTTTGCTAACATTAGCTAACTTAAGATGTGACAATATATATGTCTCTTTTATCTTTTAACCATCTTCTAAAGGTGGTTGTCTTTCAACATAGATTAGCCTAGCATAGCATATGTAAGTAGAGGGGCCAGCCTTTTGTTAAAAAAACAATTTCGCCTTATATATTTAGCATTTCTACTGTTTCCAAGTATTTGTGTTGTTTTTGGACAACATGGATGAGAAGGCCTTAAAGAGTCAGTGCTCACAACTAGCATAACTAGCTCTCTAACTAGCTAACTAATGCTAGCTACGTCTATGAACAATAGCAACAGAAAATGGTCACAAGTCATTCCTTTGTAAATTTCTTTAGAGAAGAGTTCTCCTCAAGTAAACATCCATTTATAGAAATTTTAAAAAAGATATTTTTATCTTGTGCTTTTTGTAGAAGAGTGTGGCAGGAATTTGTCTCTTTGCAAACGACAGCCGACTGTCACATTTCTCTACACAACAAGTCTTTTTCTAGTTTTCTCAGATATGGTTGCTCAGTAAATACATCAGATCATTAGTCTAAATGATTTCTCAGGTAGTGCAGTCTGCAGTCAGTGGCCTACCCTTATTTTTATTCACTTGTAAACTGATTCTAATCCCAAAATGGAACTGGGATGAAACCAGTAAAGACTCTTTTCTCTTTCAGAGCTCCAGTAACTTTGAGTCTGGAGAACTGTACACCGTTTTCTATCATCAGAACAGAAACAAATGAATACTCACCTTCCTTTGAAAATGTATCTCTGCTGCGTTTATCTTTCCCAGGTGATTGTAGGTTATAAATACTGTTTGATTATTTATTCATCACATCAAAAACTTTGTTTCTGGCCCCAACTGGAGGTAAAGGTCTAATGACAGAGAGGTTTTCTGGTGTGTAATATCTATCATTAATAAACTTACCCAGTGACAGATTTTATGGATATTTCATATTATTCAAAACTGTACAAAAAACTAATTTTGAGCAGATTATTTCCTATTTAGTAACTTTTTATACAATTCTGTCTGTATTCTGTGTTTTTATCATTTTTAACAATCATACAGACTTCACAGGCTTCAGTTTAATTGACGGTGGGCCATCATCCTATTAGACAATTGGTTCCCAACCTTGGGGTCTGGACCCCCACTAGGGGTCGCCAAAGCTTCATAGGAGGCCTTCTGGAATTAAAGGTTGTAAGAAAACTTTAAAAATATCCACAGTGGGTAGGTGGTTGTGTGAAGGAAAGTAAAGTAATAGAACAATGAGAAGAAAACAGTGAAAATGTGTCACTGAGTCAATTTATTAATGAAAGGTTGGGAACCAGAGTATTACAACATTTACTTTACTTTTACTTCACAGAAGTCAACCAGGAGCTAAAATATAGACAATAAGCACATTTTAAAATCAAGACGGCCTTGCGACCCCCTGTGAAGCTCTGGCGCCCCCCAGTGGGCGCTGGGAACCAGTGATGTTGTAAACATGGTGAAGGGTGTTCAGTTTTCCAGACTGCAGTTAATGTGAGTCCAAAGATGATTCTCAGCTGTGTCCGTTTAACTTTTAGCTGCTTGGTGTGATGAAAACGTGATGAAACGTCTTTGTGTAATCAGAATCAGAATCAGAATCAGAAATACTTTAATAATCCCCGTGGGGAAATTACTTGTGTAAACTCTACTGTGATATGAAGGTCCACGCTTTATTAAAGCTCCTCAGTTCAACACTCGTGGTTACAGTGTTTCTAGTGTCAGTGTCTACATGCTGTGTACAAACTCATTTTATCATCTGAGGTAGAATTAGTAAAATCAGAAAAGACACACATTGTCTCTGTGTATTTCTGTCTTCATCCACATTATTATTATTATTGTTATTATGGTTCAGTCTCCAGAGTGAGTTTTATTAGTTTCTGTGTTCATTAGATTAATTTATATATTTGTCCTAAAATTTGACCCAATAGACAAAAGCTAAAGACATTTCCTGTATATTGTAATACTGAGATATTGATCTACTGTGGATATTTGTAACGTTTTCTTTCAACCCTCCAGTGAAGCTTTGGTGACCCCTAGTGGGGGTCCAGACCCTCAGGTTGGGAACCAGTGGTCTACGTAACAGTGAGTCAACTATCTTCCAAAGTGTTGAGTTTATATTGTTATACACTCTGAACCTCCATATTATTATTTATAATCAAATTAAAGTGAACAGAAAACTAAAATTACATAAATTAAGATTGTATGTTTAATAAATGAATTGGCTGCCATTAGATAATCAATCAATAATCAATAGTTTTTGTTTGACAGGTGATGTAATAATTTGATTTAGTGGAAGAAAACTGAGTAAATTCAACTTGGTGGTAACATTTGTATAAAGAAGAAGCATTTAAGTGACTTTATTCAGATAAATTCTGTGAACACATTTTAAATAAGTTTGGAGAAATGCTGCATATGACAGTAACTTCAATTAACTGAATGGAATTAGTTCAATTAACTTAATTTACCCAAAGTTACCTTAACAATCAATACCTGAGTTACTGCGAC